>NC_053161.1:11477691-11777691 GCF_016835505.1 Polypterus senegalus | reverse complement strand
AGCAGATCAGATGGAGGTGGGCAGCTCATTCCACCAGCCAGGAGCCAAGGTTATTATAGTTTTGCTTTTTAATATTAGTTTTTATTTCTATATTTTTTTCTGACCTTACTTTGAAATTCAGTATAGTTTTAGTTTTCCTTCTTCATGTATTTTTAGTTTTAATTTCATTTTTATTTCACAAAGACTTTTCTATTTTAGTTTTATATCAATTAGTTTCAGTTTTACTATGGAGTTTAGTTTTGTAGGATTTGAATATAATATGAGTTTAATGTTACTGGAAGCTTACTACACTACATGGTTTACTATCTGGTTTTGTTTTTGTCTAATAAAAACAAGCATAACAATCAAAACCATATACAGAATATGAACAATTTTATAGAATTTTATGATTTTTTTAAAATATTTTCTTTCATTTGTGCTGAACAAATGTATGTAGATTGTTGGCACTTCTTATCTTTTCTTTTTATTGCCCAGAATGGACCAATGTGTAATGGAATTTAGGTGAATTTTAAGGTTTGAGGGTTTTTTACTCTAAATGTCTACTGCACACAACATATCCCACTCCAAGACAATGTGCTTATAGTGAATGCCTTCAATATTGAACTGAAATATCTCTCATACTGGGCTTTGTTATTTTCTACCAGCCATATTGATCTCTGATTCCATCTCAGGCACATACAATTTATAGACAGAATTTTGCCACCTGCATGCCTGAAAAGATATTAAAAAAATCAGAAAATAGATTCTACTGTGTTCTGACAGTTGTGATCGTGAAAATCATGGGGGCTTAGGAAAAACAAAGCTCTTAGGCTTGAATCAGTGTGCAGACCCCACCTAGTTGTATTATTAAACGATTTCAGGCATTTGAATTACATCTTGATATACAACAATCGCAAACAAAGGTGGCACAGTAAATTGCTTTGTATCTCACATGTTTTACGCGTCCGTATTCAGCTTGTCAGCTGTCACCGCAAATGCTGTATGAACACCCGCCCTCTGTCGCCAGCCACCATTCACTGGATGAAATACAGTCAAATGAAAAAGTTTGGGAACCCCTCTCAGCCTGCATAATAATTTACTCTACTGTCAACCAAAAAAGATAACAGTGGTATGTCTTTCATTTCCTAGGAACATCTGAGTACTGGAGTGTTTTCCGAGCAAAAAGATGTTTAGTGAAGCAGTAATTAGTTGTATGAAATTAAATCAAATGTGAAAAACTGGCTGTGCAAAGATTTGGGTACCCTTGTAATTTTGTTGATTTAAATGTATGTAACTGCTCAATACTGATTACGTGCAACACCAAATTGGTTGGATTAGCTCGTTAAACCTTGAACTTCATAGACAGGTGTGTCCAATCATGAGAAAAGGTGTTTAAGGTGGCCAACTGTAAATTGTGCTTCCCTTTGGCTCTCCTCTGAAGAGTGACAGCATGGGATCCTCAAAGCAACTCTCAAAAGATCTAAAAACAAAGATTGTTTGGTATCATGGTTTAGGGGAAGGCTACAAAAAGCTATCTCAGAGGTTTAAACTGTCAGTTTCAACTGTAAGGAATGTAATCAGGAAACGGAAGGCCACAGGCTCAGTTGCTGTTAAACTCAGTTCTGGCAGGTCAAGAAAAATACAGGAGTGACATATGCGCAGGATTGTGAGAATGGTTACAGACAACCCATGAATTACCTCCAAAGACCCACAAGAACATCTTGCTGCAGATGGTGTATCTGTACATCGTTCTACAATTCAGCGCAATTTGCACAAAGAATATCTGTATGGCAGGGTGATGAGAAAGAAGCAATTTCTGCACTCATGCCACAAACAGAGTCGCTTGTTGTATGCAAATACTCATTTAGACAAGCCAGATTAATTTTGGAACAAAGTGCTTTGGACTGATGAGACAAAAATGGAGTTATTTGGTCATAACAAAAATCGCTTTGCACGGCGGAGGAAGAACACCGCATCCCAAAAAAATACCCGCTACCTACTGTCAAATTTGGTGGAGGTTCCATCATGCTGTGAGGTTGTGTGGCTAGTTCAAGGACTGGGGCCCTTGTTAAAGTCGAGGGTCAGATGAATTCAACCCAATATCAACAAATTCTTCAGGATAATGTTCAAGCATCAGTCACAAAGTTGAAGTTACGCAGGGGTTGGATATTCTAACAAGACAATGACCCAAAACACAGTTTGAAATCTACAAAGGCATTCATGCAGAGAGAGAAGTACAATGTTCTGGAATGGCCGTCACAGTCCCCTGACTTAAATATCATTGAAAATCTATGGGATGATTTGAAGCAGGCTGTCCATGCTTGGCAGCCATCAAATTTAACTGAACTGGAGAGATTTTGTACGGAAGAATGGTCAAAAATACCTCCGTTCAGAATTCAGACACTCATCAAAGGCTATAGGAGGCGTCTAGAGGCTGTTATATTTGCAAAAGGAGGTTCAACTGAGTATTGATGTAATATCTCTGTTGGGGTGCCCAAATTTATGCACCTGTCTAATTTTGTTATGATGCATATTGCATATTTTCTAGTAATCCAATAAACTTAATGTCACTGCTGAAATACTACTGTTTCCATAAGGCATGTCATATATTAAAAGGAAGTTGCTACTTTGAAAGCTCATCCAATGATAAACAAAAATCCAAAGAATTCAGAGGGGTTCCCTAAACTTTTTCATATGACTATATGCAGGTGGGTCTTGGTGGATTACTTTCTGATTTAAAATTATAAGAGTTAAAGACTATTGCAATGAATATTCATTCAAAAATGAAAACTAAAAATATTTTTAGTAAATTATTGTTTTATTTCAGTTCATTTTTCCAGCTACTTTAAAAGTTTTGTTTAGTTTTAGCTGTTCATTTCAGTTTTGTTAATTATTTTATCTAAGTTTACAAAAATGTTTTTTTAATAATGGTTTCAGTTTTGATTTTAGTTTTTGTTAACTATAATAACCTTGCAAAGGAGCTAAACATGAAAAGAGTCTGGATTGAGATTTGGTACCATGCAGAGATGGCATCACCTAAGACTGTTCAAAAGCAGACTTGAGTGTTTGAGAAGGAGCAGAGGGCCTCACAAGTGTCTCCATATATACAGGTGCAGACCCACTGAATACTCTGGAGGTAGGCATAAACTGGCTACTGGGTACCAAGTTGAATCAAACTAACTGAAAAAGTATATTGTATTATGATTTGGAATCGAAAAATATCAACAACAACATTTATTTATATAGCACATTTTCATACAAATAATGTAGCTCAAAGTGCTTTACATGATGAAGAAAAGAGGGAACAAAAGACAAAGTAAGAATTAAAATAAGACAACACTAATTAACATAGAATAAAAGTAAGGTTTGATGGCCAGGGAGGACAGAAAAAACAAAAAAAACTCCAGACAGCTGGAAAAAAAACAAAAATCTGCAGGGGTTCCAGGCCATGAGACCGCCCAACCCCTCTGGGCATTCTACCTAACATAAATGATCAGTCCTGTTTGCATTCAGAGTTCTCATGGAAGGACTTGATGATGACGGTCACGTGGACTTCTGGCCTTTAATCCATCAATGTAGGGACATCATGGTGCTTTGATTAGGTGGTGGTGGAGCAGATCGACACAACAGAAAAACGGGGAAAAAAACAGAAGAGAGAGTAGGGGTTAGTATGGATTTTAGAGCAACTATGAATAGTTATGATAATTAATTGAATGTACAGAGCATCAGGATTAAACTAAAATGAAGTCATGAGAAAGCCATGTTAAAGTAATGTGTTTTCAGCAGTTTTTTAAAGTGGTCCACTGTATCAGCCTGGCGAATTCATATTGGCAGGCTTTTCCAGATTTTAGGTGCATAACAGCAGAAGGCCGCCTCACCACTTCTTTTAAGTTTAACTCTTGGAATTCTAAGTAGACAATCATTTAAAGATCTAAGGTTACAATTTGAAATGTAAGGTGTCAGACATTCCGATATATAAGATGGAGCGAGATTATTTAAGACTTTGTAAACCATAAGCAGAATTTTAAAGTCAATTCTGAATGACACAGGTAAACAGTGTAGTGACATTAAAACTGGAGAAATGTGTTCGGATTTTCTTTTCCTAGTTAGGATTCTAGCAGCTGCATTCTGCACTCGTTGCAATCAATTGATGTCTTTTTTGGGTAGTCCTGAGAGGAGTGCGTTACATTAATCTAGTCGACTGAAAACAAAAGCATGAACTAATTTCTCAGCATCTTTCAATGATATAAGAGGTTCAACTTTTGCTATATTTCTTAAGTGAAAAAATGCTGTCCTAGTGATCTGATTAATATTTAAAATTCAGGTCACAGTCAACAGTTACCCCTAAATTCTTTACCTCCTTCTTGACTTTTAATCCTAATGCATCAACTTTACTTTTAATAACCTCATTATATCCATTATTGCTAATCACTAAAATGTCTGTTTTCTCTTTATTTAGCTTGAGAAAATTACTATTCATCCATTCAGAAACACAAGTAAGACATTGTGTTAGTGAAACAACAGAGTCATCAGGTGCTATTGATAAATACAGCTGTGTGTCATCAGCATAGCTGTGGTAACTCATGTTGTAACCTGAGATAATCTGACCTAACAGAAGCATGTAGATCGAAAAGAGCAGCGGACCTAGGATAGAGCCTTGTGGAACACCATATACTTTGTAGAATATCATGTGTCTTTGAAGTATATTTACCACAACTCACAAAGCATTTCCTACCTTTCAGGTAGGATTCAAACCATCCATCCATCCATTTTCCAACCCGCTGAATCCGAATACAGGGTCACGGGGGTCTGCTGGAGCCAATCCCAGCCAACACAGGGCACAAGGCAGGAACCAATCCTGGGCAGGGTGCCAACCCACCGCAGAGGATTCAAACCAATTTTTTTATTTGTTTCTAAGCGTAGATGTTTCACCTATCCATTCCCCCATGGTCTTCACATAAAAGTGTTGTCAAACCTGATTCATTGTGTGGGGGCACAGTCGATTAAAGAAGCATCAGGCAAATAGCAGGAACCAACCCAGAACAGGCCACCAAGCATTCAAAGACACCCCTCACTCTTAAACAGACTCAGGCACAGCCAATACGCCATCGATCAACTATCTTTGGGATGTGAGAGAAGTGATAAAGTGCTTAAAAAAAAGCCATAGATATGGGCAGAATGTGCATGCTCTACATACAGATGTACATATGTATAATATACACTGGAAGGAGGTGACTTCAGTCCGAAGGTTCTTCATGTTATGCTGCTTTTTCCGTTAGCACCCGGAGCAACAAACATTTGGAACATGGGTTGTGACCTGGTTGCTTATGGTTTCTTGTTACAAGTAGAAATGCTCAAGGCAACATTACTTGCATGTAATGTAAGCGACCAATCGAAAATGCACCTATCAACAAACAAGATATCTGAGAAATGATTTCAGTTTCAGTTTTTAGTTCATTTTTTAATTCTTACTTGAATTTTATTTTTTTGTTTTATGCTGTATGGGGTACCAGTTTCCTCCAGGTTTTTAAATACATCTTTACCTACTGTATATTCTTTTCATTACAGATCAACATTCCAAAGTGGTCAGTCATTGCTTGCCCTTCATCTGCAGTCCAGAGGCCTTTTAACTTATCAAAGGTCCACATTGGACAAAACAACTTCAAACAATTAAAGGGAGCAATAAAAAACAACATGCAGAGCGATGATTCCTGGAGTACAAACTGGTTGTCTGAAAGACAAAACAGGCTAAAATGATCAGTGACTGCAACACCAGCACGTCGTTAATGAGGTGGTCCAAGGTGAAGAAGGTTGGGTTGGTAGGCACCACTACGCAGATCTGCTTGGGACTCATCAGAATTATTATAATATTTAGAAAAAAACTGGCCTAGTGCCCCATGCTTTGGTCCATAAAAGGTATGAATACTTCTATCTGGATAAGCAAAAAACTGGCAGATAGTATTACCAAGGAAAACATGATTAAAGAAATTTATAAAAAAAAAAAGTTCTGCAAAAAATAAGAAACTATTGTTAATAAATTAGTCTCTAAATTTCCATTGATGCAAACTTTTAAATAATTGAGCTCTCTCAATAAATATTACATTTTCATAACTATAAGAACCCTGAATAAGACTGTACTAAAAATACGAATGCTAAATCTTTCATTAAATTCCAAAAATAATTAATTCAAAATGCTATACTTTCTCATTCTTGGGAACAGAAATAAACTCATTTCCTTAACATAAAACTGAAATCTGTCCAACACAATCCAGCATTAACTATTAATTGTACAGTAGTATTGAAAAAATAAATATAAACCTTAAATTGAGGAACATAACCATTGGCAAAATACATAAACCAAAAATTCCAACACTAATAAAAGCTAGGAGACCAATAAACAAGAGGCTACAAGGCACAGCAGATATTGATGCCTTTACTTCCCTTTTTATGTCAATAACCTCACCAACTCCATAACTGAATTTTTAAATTATGTTGATAAAACAAACTGAAAATGAGTAAGGATAGGAATAAGGCCAATTCAGCTTTGACAAAAATGTTCACTAAAAAAAGACCAAAAAAATGAAATGAGCAGGAACAAACTGAGAGATTTTGTGGTTAGTTTCATAAAATTAAAAAAATATATATATACAGTTTTGAACCCAGCACATGTAGGCTTAAAAAGAAAAACACTCAAATAATAAAAAATACTTTATGACCAACACCCTCCGAACCCCCTTGCACCCCACTCCTTCATTTGCTAGATATTACCTCTGATTCTTTTATGTCTAATCATTTTCCTATGATGATGACACCAGATAGGTTGTCGAAACCTTTGGAATAAAAAAAAAAATTATGATATGTGACTCATTTGTGGGCTTCTAGCTACAAATATACAAACCATATCATAGATCTTCACTTCCACATATATATACATACAGAGAGAGAGCAAGTAAAGAAGAAATACAGCCAGCTTCCCGGAGTTAGTGGAAAAGTAGCATTAGATAACAGTATAAAAGTGGACTGGTTTTAAGAGATTTACTGTAGGGCAGTCCTTATAAAAGTGCACAAGTGGTCGACTTATAGTACATAGCAAACCGTTGTTATATGTTGCCACCAAAAACAAAATACTGAAAGGGAAAGGAAACCAAAGAAAACCCTGGCCATACATAAAAATGGAGTTTACTGTACATATTTGTGGATAAGCCGTCCCTTGAATTTTTACCCAAAATACCATGAAAAGTGCATCAACAGGAAAGCTGAATGTGAAAATTTACAAGAGAAATCAGTTCAGGAAAACATAACATGAGCAATCTAACTCAACACTTATTTTACTGAAGTAATAATCCCACATTACTTAAAAAAACAAATATACTTTACTAAGGGACACATCATAATGCATTTCAAAATGTCCGTGAAACACCGTTCATGTGTGAGCTCTGGCCATGGCCATCTGGTGACAGCTAGTGACGCATGTGCATACAGCGCAGTTGAGTGAACACAAGAATCAAAAATCAGGGACAAGGAAATCATGAGTATAGCTTTTGGAAATTATCCTGATACTAGGATGTAGACTACACAGTGCTGCCATGTTTTACATTGGCGCCATGATGCACTAAAGAATTTAATATATCTTAATACTAATACAGAGAGAAGTCAAGCAAAATGACACCTTTTATTGGCTAACTAAAAAGATTACAATATGCAAGCTTTTGAGGCAACTAAGGCCCCTTCTTCAGGCAAGATGATTAGTTGATAGACCTCTTTAGTCCCATTTTGCAGATTCTCTCTTCTTGTTACTTCTTGAGTTTTCCTTCTTGATCATCGTCTTCTCTCCAGCAGAGGCTTATAATGTTGGCTTCTCTGGAAGGGAAGTTCTTCTTAATCTCAAGACTGGAACCATCCCAAACTGTCTCCGCTCTTCAATTATATACATGAATGGATATTTAAATATACTTATTTTGTGTACACTCCATCGTGTAAATTTGCACTGAAATGAATATTGCTTTGGGTGGCGCAGTGGGTAGCGCTGCAGCCTCGCAGTTAGGAGACTTGGGTTCGCTTCCCAGATCCTCCCTGCGTGGAGTTTGCATGTTCTCCCCGTGTCTGTGTGGGTTTCCTCCCACGGTCCAAAGACATGCAGGTTAGGTGGATTGCCGATTCTATATTGGCCCTAGTTTGTGTGTGTCCTGCGATGGGTTGGCACCCTGCCTGGGATTGGTTCCTGCCTTGTGCCCTGTGTTGGCTGGGATTGGCTCCAGCAGACCCCTGTGATCCTATGTTCGGATTCAGCTGGATGGATGGATATTGCTTTAATCTGGCGGACCATGCACACACGTTTTTCACTCACCTGTACATTCATATGAAGTGATGTGACAATAAAGGGACTTGACTTGATTTTACCTTGAGAAATGTCTGCACTCACTCAGCTCCATAATTCAGACTTGATATGATCAGGGCTCAGTAGAGGTTGATGCACGAGAAATCTTTCTTTGCTCATCATTGTTTTTCTCTCTCCTCATTCACCACTTGATTGCCAAAGGCTCCTCTTAGGGCTCATACTTACTCCTGAGCCCTGTGTGACTTTCTAGATTTAGAGAAACAATCTTTTTCTTTGTATCTCCATAGAAGTGGGATAGTATATAGTGATTTGGAATAGGGGGTGGGTGTTTACATTATTACTGTTTCTGCTTATTATAATATGCTGTATTTCTTTCTTGGCAATAAAAATGAAAAAACAAAAACAAAAAAAAAAAACAGTTATCTTGTTTATTCTCATTCAGCAACTCCCCCACATGATTCTTCCATGTTTTCTTGATTCCCATATGCTCACCTTTTTTCAAGTAGATCAGACCCACTTTATTTTGACAACTGCTTAGAGATCCTTGTCTGTACGTTTCTAACACTTCATGTTCTCTCTTTAAAGATCACTTCATCACCCTTAGGCCCATTCTTTTCCTCCGCTGTTTGCGGCATGTCCTCTTCTGTTGCCACTGCTTCATCAGCATTCCTCCCCCATCACTTCTTGTGCTCCTTTAACCCAACCGCAAACTAGCCATGCTGCTTGAAGGGCATGTTAGGCTGGCAAGATATATAAAATATGTGTGATCACTCAATATTTCTTTTATTTTTCTCTTTTTGTTGTTGTTCTTCTTCTTTTTCTGCTGCTGCTGCTTTTGGCTGCTCCAGCTAAGGCACACCACAACAGATCATCTTTTATCATATCTTCCTGCCCTTTTCATCTTGCTCCATTACACCCACCACCTTCATTGTCCTCTCTCACCACATCCATTAGCCATCTTCTTTTTGTTTTAATTATTATTTTAAAAATGTTCTTAAAAAAATTCTTATTTTTCTATGTTTCTCTTATTTTCTTCTCCTTCTCTTATTCTTTATTTTTTATCTATATTAATTGGTTAATAAATTAATTAAAAATCACAACTAGCTTTATAGCCATTATTAAATGTATTCTTAAAAAGTAAACAAAAAATCACAGATACATTCACCAGGTTTTCTAGAATTTCATTTTATAATTTTGGGAAAACTGTCTCAGCACTCAGTACCCAGCATGCATTTAGTTCAAACATTACAGACCTGCTAGTGGAAATCATTTTATTCCTGAGAGACATAAACATAAAACCGGAGTGCTGGGTCACACTGTTTACATTTATTGCAGTACAAAGCAAAAATTATCTGTTATGCACTTTTAACTTTACTCTTTGTCTTTAGAAAAATGTCATGTCATCACTGCCAAGATTTGTGCTTCTCTCCGCCCTGCCCTACAGGTGCATTTTAGTATTTCAGCTTTTGCTGACTGCAGGACTCTGCATCATTGGCTACTGAAAATAATTTGTTTTCCTTTGATAATTTCCATGACATAGGTCTGAAAAGAATGTTAAATGTTTATCAGATAATCTAAAGAAACGAGAACATTGAACTGAAACATTTACAGACTATACTTCTGTGGTAGTTTTGCTTTACGTTTTTCTTACAATTAATTATTAATGCAGGCCAAAGTCAATTTAAATGAAGGGAAAAGAATTTAATTAGTAGCAAAAACTGGTTGCTAATCAAGAAAGAGGTTAAAATGAAAAGCTGCAGCCGCAGTAGCCCTCCAGGACCAGAGCTGGAGACCCCTGGCTTAAACAACTGATGTAACTGCTTTATCCTTTGCAGGTTCACTGGGCCTAGCCTGGCAGCCTTGGACTTTAGTAAAACACCAAATCATGCACCCACCAAATTAATTTACAGTCGCTGATCAAACTAACCTGCACTGGCTTGGAAGGTGGGAGAAAATAAAGAAAAAATTAGGAGAATAGGCGGACTTCATACAGTGGATGCCTCAGTCTGGAACTGAACCCAAAGCTGCTGATCTGTGATGAAACTGCTTTAACTACTTACTGAGCTACCATGTCACTCTGTTTAGACACGAAAACTGATCTGAGATTAATTAAAATGGTCGAAATAATTGAAGTATTCAGACCTAGAATGAAGTATTTTCTCAGAATATACAGATAAAAAAGACTGCCAATTCTGTTCCTAATGGGCAAATTTTGAGCAAATGTCAAAAAATCTATACACAAACACGGACAAATATTTTAAGTATGAGGGCAGTCGAGGAGCAGTGGAGTGGGTCTAAGAAAATCTAACATACAAAGCAGAGCAATTTCATGTCTACATTTGGAAGCATTAGGAAATTTATGAGAACTCTGCAAGGATCAAATAAGGAGCTGAGAAAGAAATTGCAAAGAAAAAAATGAGTTATTGAACACATACAATATGATAACCCCAGTGTTGACTAATCGGCTTATGAAGACATGAAGACAATAGTTAAAATTCATATTAACAATGCTAAAAGACTTTAAGAAAATACTGAAGAAAATACAAAAGGAGATCCATAGAAGCTCTTTTGACTTTTTATAGTATAAAACGGTGCATTAGGAACAGTATATGTGGACATAAATATACAGATAATGAAACAGCAAATGCTCTATATTTTTCTGATATTTTCCCATTTGAAGAAGCTGATAAACATCCAGTAACTATTTTGAATATTAAGGAGATACTTAGTGATTTAAAGATAACAAAAGAAGTAAATAGATGAAATGTAACTGAGAAGATGGTTCAGTTTGCTGATGACACTAAACTAGCTGGAAATTAAGATACCCCAGGGTCAGCAGAATCATTAAAGATGGATCCAGGAAGAATTCAAACTTGGAGAGATAGTTGCAGATGAAATTTAATTTACATAAATGTAAAACATTCCATAGGAATGGGAGATGTGAATACACAATTGGAGGGGAACTCTGAAACTTATAAAAGTAAAGTTAATATGAAGGACTTGTGGTTCACAGTGGACTTATCACTGTCCACATCCAGACATTGTTTAAAGGAATTTATTCTAACAAGATATTTATTACATAAATATGAGGCCTCCTTAGGAACATTGTGTCTAGTTCTGGTCTTCATATTACAGAAAACACAGCAGCAGTAGATGAAGTTCAGAGAATAGTGATAAGGCTATGGGCTACAAGGAAATATTGAATGTTTTATACCTTTTCAGCTTAATCGAACAGAGATTTAGAGATGACATAATTACAATGTTCAGAATTATGAAAGAAATTAGTATAGTGGATTCCATGTGTTACTTTAAAATTACTTCTTTGCCAAGGACATTGGGACACAGATGGAAGCTGATTAAGGATAAATCTTGCAAAAATACACAAATGAAGGAAATTATCAAGTAGAGTAGGAGATAGTAGAACTTTGCGGACCTTCTTCAAAACTTGTCTTGATCATATTTTATAACATCAACTAAGGAGCTATGTTGAGCTGAATGGCCTGCTCTCATCAACATTGTTTCCATGTTCTCATTTCAAACAATTGATAGACTCACTCATTTTCCTCTTTTCAACTTCTTACTTTCTCAGAAATCTCAGAACTTGTCTGTAAGTCTAAGCCATCCACCTGTCAACTGGACCCACTCCCTACAGTTCTGGTCAAAGCCTGCCTCCCCTATCTGGTCCCCCCGTATCTCTGCTATAATCAACTCTTTTCTCACTACTGGTACTGATCCTTCATCTTTTAAAACTGCTGCAATAACCCCAATACTGAAAAAACCTGGTGCCTATCCGACTAATTTCAGTAATTTTCGTCCTATTTCTAAGCTACCCTTTATTTCCAAAATTCTTGACAAAATAGTGGCTATTCAACTTCATTCTAATTTATCTCAAAATAATCTGTATGAACAGTTCCAGTCTGGTTTTCGTTCCCTCCGCAGTACAGAAACGGCACTTATAAAAATTACTAATGACTTCCTTATGACTGTTGATTCTAGTTTAATTATTCTCATCCTCCTTGATCTGAGTGCAGCCTTTGACACTATTTGTCACACTACTCTTCTCAATAGATTATCTTCGATTGGCATTACCCACACTCCACTAGATTGGTTCAGATCCTACCTCTCAGGCTGCACTCAGCTTACATTTGTTACATTTACATTTTCTTACATTTGTTCAGCTTAAAACTTTCACATCCCAACCCACCGCTGTTACTTCAGGTGTGCCCTAGGGCTCTGTCCTGGGGCCTCTCCTTTTCATTATTTACCTCCTTCCCTTGGTAATATCTTTTGTAAATATAACATTAGCTTCCACTGTTATGCTGATGACACCCAGCTCTATCTCACTAGCAAACCTACTGCTTCTTTTCCACCCTCCTCACTTACATAGCAGAAATCAAATCCTGGTTTTCTTCAAATTTTCTTAAATTAAATAGTGACAAAACTGAGGTTCTCCTCATTGGTACAAAATCAACATTATTCAAAACTGATCATTTTTCATTTGTTATCGATAATTCCTCTGTCTTCCCTTCCCCACAGGTTAAGAGTCTGGGTGTCATACTTGACAGTACTTTATCCTTTCAGTCCCACATCAATAACATCTCCCGGTCTGCATATTTCCACTTGCATAACATTAATCGTATTCGCCCCTCCCTCACTCCCTACACCACTGCTATCCTTGTTCATAGCCTTGTCACTTCTCGTCTGGATTATTGCAATTCCCTTTTCTTTGGTCTTTCTTGCAAATCTCTTTATAAGCTTCAACTGGTCCAGAATTCAGCATTATTACTGGAACCCCCTCTATTAATCATATCACTCCCGTTTTGCAGCAGCTCCATTAGCTTCCGGTTCAGTTCCGAATTAAATTTAAAATTCTCCTACAAACTTTTAAGGCTCTCCACAACCTTGCCCCTCCATATCTGTCTGACCTACTCCATGTTGCCATTCCCTCCCATACCGTTAGCTCCTCTTCCTCCATCCACTTGACTGTCCCCTTCATCCGTCTTACCACTATGGGGAGCACTGGAACTCACTACAATCTGAGCTTAGAAATATTAAATCATTTTCACTTTACAAATCTAAACTTAAAATTCATTTGTTTAAGACTGCTTTTTCTCTTTGATTACAATTGCTCTGTCTGATTTTAACTTTTGTATTTTACTTTTGTTTATAATCTGTGTTTTGTCTATTGTTCGGTGTCCTTAAGTGTTTAGAAAGGTGCCTACAAATAAATAAAATGTATTATTATCATTATAATTTAAAAAAAAACATTACATTACATAGCCTTTGCTGTGGCATCTTTTATTATTGAAACTGCATATTTTCTTAAATGACTAATAGTTCACACAGCTAAAATATAACATTTTTTCTCACAACTCAACACTGCTTATCACTGGATTTTTACAGGGAGGGTAAGGCATAACAATAATCCCAAATAAAACCAACAGTATATTTTGATTTACCTCAAAATATGCCTGAGAGTTACACAATAGACTGTGCCTAACTTTATCCTACAAAATACAATGTAGTTAGTTTAACATTGTTAACCCAAAGACAAGCAGAGGCTGTGTCTAACAAACACTTGTAAAGTACATCTTAAGCACATGAGCTCACACATACAGAAAACCCAACATGGACAGCTGAAGAAACCATTAAGAGCAACATGAGATCATAAATAAAACAAAACGAAAAAAGTAAATTTACACATAAACATTCAAGAATAACTCTTCTGTTTAGTCAACCAGCATATGCAGCTACTAAAAGAATACAATTAATACACTGTTGTCCTAATATTTACTGTAGTTATCAAACCAGTTCACTGCAGATAATGTAAAACTGCACCAAGGCTGATATGTGATATTGTTAGGTTAAGACACACATATACAGTTAAGACACTGAACTCACCATTAGCAGAGTTGAACTCAACATGTCTAAAAACAGAATCACAGTATGTAGTCAAAATCATGGTGCACCAACAAAAGCACAGCAAGAAAGGTGTGTGGTGGCAATTTGAGCTCAATAACATTTAAAAGTTTAAGAAAGTAAACCTCATTGGTAATGATTTCTACATTACATATACAGTACACATATAAGTATTATTTCAATTATAAAACTTAAGCCATTTGTGAATCGTGACTTCACCACTGCATTATTTGCTAGAAAGATGATTAGTTTTGTAAAAATAATAAAAGTGAAAAAGGAAATGTGTCAAAATGTATAACATGAGAAGAACATGCTAAATATTGCAGCACTTGATGCCGCTGCTCTACTGCCAAGCTGCTCTCCTGAATATGGAAACGTCATCGCAGATAAAGCAGCATTGGAATCATCAGAGGGAAAGATTCATCAGATTGGAGAGCCAGCAGAGACTCCACTAGAGATGCCCATTTTTGGGTCCTTGTGTCCCATTTGAGCGGATTTGTCAAGTTATATTCTCCAGTTATATTTTGATAAAGTCCACGTGTTATCTTGCAAAAATTTTGACTGAATATTGTAATGAGAAAAGCCGGTGTATGTTAACATTATTTTTATTAAATTTGCACTCAAGTTCTACAGTCCACACATACCGGTAACATCGTTTGACGTAACTGGCCTTGTGTGGGGTTGGTCAGCTCTAGGCCCCACACACCCCTGCCTCTGAGCCAGTGAATAAGTTGGACATCTTGGTTTGGATGCTTATAGCTTTAGAAGGGAAGTATCTACACTTGTCATTACAAGGCACAAAACATAGATCTAATTACATTTTATGTATAGGTGAAAGTCTTCATCATTTTTATAAGTGTCTGCTAAATTAAATTCCTGCTTTCTCTCCACAGTATCTGTCTATGACGGAAAAAAACAGCTCAATAGCTAGGCTCCTGGGAAGACAGTATTGCATGCATTCTGGCAAATATGAATTGTGAATACTTGACCAAAAGCAAAGGTAATGCCTTGAATGTGTGCACATTTTTTGACGTGCTTTAATCATGCCAGCCAACATCACATGGTATTGTTATCCAGAAAAACTGAGACATTTTACATTTTTCACCAAATGGTATTTTTTTATTCTAGCCACTTAATTTTTTTCATATAAAACACTTGTATTAAAAACATACATGTAATTAAGAATGTTATTTAAGAATTTATGTTAAAGTGTAAAGGTGTTTAGATGGAGAAAGTTGGCCCCACCCCACCTCATCTCACCCCTACCTTCCTCTCCCCACACCACATGGTAACAATTGGGCCTCCAAAACCTCAAAGTGGGATGTCTGTGAGTGAGTGTGTCCTGTAATGGACTGCTTCTTTGACCAATCCTGAATCCAACCTTGTGCAAAATTCTGCTAGCATGGAACTAGATAAGCAGGCAAGAAAATGGAAGAATGGATGGGCTTAGTTTGTACGAATATTTTCAAGGCCACATCCTCCTCCTTCCCTGCTGGCAGAATCTCAGGCTGTTAAATGACAGCAACGGTTTCATATATGAGCTCAGTTAAATGAATCAGCTTAGCGTATAATCAAACACTGTCTTTTATTACATGATTTATTTGTTCAATTCTCTCTGGAGTATCTTGTTCAGGCATTTTCCTTATTCAGTATTTCAGATATTTTCATTCACCCAGCATATCGCTGTGTTTTTCAAACTCAGCACATTCATCTCCCTGTGTTCTTGATTGCCCTTCCTACAGTCCCGACCTAACAGTGCTGCTGGTGAATTCTAATATTCTCAATGTCCTGTATAACACTAGACACCTGCAAAGTAACCACAGACTCAATTCAGGATGAAAAGCAGGGATTTGTGATGATGATTTTCAAAAACTATCACAGGAACTTGAGGAATACATATATAATAGGATGAAAAATAAAATGGGTGCTCCTCAAATTGTATAAGTCAAGTAAAACTAAATACTGACCACTCTATCTATCTATCTATCTATCTATCTATCTATCTATCTAATTTAAGCACCAAGTTGACATTAATATGACATTGCAAAATAACATGATTTATAGGTTCTTAGGCTTTAAAGACTATAATATCCAGATATAACGGGCACTGAATTTGAAACCCAAAATTCCTGTCTGTGCTTACTGCCCTAATTATAAAACTGGCAGACAACTGGGATCATCAGAAACAATCTGGCACATTATTTAACAGCAGATTTAGAGATCAATGCAAAATTAATATGCAGATATATAAAATTATACATTACCCAAGAAAAGATACATAACCAATTATGGAACCACTTTCTTAACCTGCAGCTCCCTATTGTGTTTGAAATAAGAGACAAAGCATAAATTAATGTGAAAGAACAGGTACAGAACAAGGCTAATCAGGCCAATAACATCAAAAACAGCAAACATAAATAAAACAAAATGTGCAGCAAAATAGAGATAACAGAAGAATATCTGACTCATTTAACAGGAAATGTCAGCAAATTGAGTATTAATAGTCCAACAAGGTACAACATTAAAAATATCACTCTAACCTTCGGCCTCAATAGACCACTTCTACCATGAAACCAGTGATGGTGCAGAGTTACAGACATAAGCTCATAACATTGCTCAGGATAATTTAGAGTGACAAAAATGACAGGACAACATGACATGGAAGGTGAGAAGAAACCACAGGAAACACCTGCAGACAATGCAAATTACACACACAATCCCCAAAGTCAAAAGAGTAAACCAAGAGCCACAAAGCAAAAATATAAATATAGAAACTAATTGACAACATTTTTCAAATAATTAATATGCTTAATTTGCATTATAATTTTTAGGAAGTATTTGTGTACTATAGTTTATGTAATTTTATTCTTAGAATCATCCTCATTGCATACAGTAATTGAAAACATACTTTTAAGAGGGATTTACAAACACAATACTTCTTTTCTTTTTTAATTAAGAGAAAAGTGTAGGCTACCTTGTAAAACCCATGAGTGTAACACAAAACAAAGAAAAACAGAAGGAGACCACACACTCTAGTTGATCACAGGGTTTTGCTTTTCCGCTCTCTACTGTAAGTGCATTCTTGCTCTTCCATGCCCACAACTAAAAGAATTATGTGGGACTGAAAATGGATGAAGAAAATAGATGAATGGACAGTTAACTGCATGCTGGTACAGTATGAAAAATGCAGATTAAAAGAAAATGCAGTGATTCTTAAATTTGCTTCTACTTTTATTTTATTGCAGACAGTAGGATATTTCATGGTTTGCCTGATCAACTTCATTTCTGTTGTTAATGTACACCCATTCCTGCAATTCAGGCCTGCAACACATTCTTTAAAAAACTGGCATGGTAAAGTATTCACCACTTTGTAAGGTTGCCATTCCTTCTCACAATACTTAAAAGATGTTCTGGCAATGAGGATGCCAAGCGATGAAGCACTTCAGGTGTTAATTTTGTCCCATTCTTCCTGCAAACACGTCTTAAGGTGTAGATAGATAGATAGATAGATAGATAGATAGATAGATAGATAGATAGATAGATAGATAGATAGATAGATAGATAGATAGATAGATAGATACTTTATTAATCCCAATGGGAAATTCACATAATCCAGTAGCAGTATACTGATAAAAAAACAATATTAAATTAAAGAGTAATAAAAATGCATGTAAAAACAGACAATAACTTTGAGTAATGTTAGCATTTACTCCCCCGGATGGAATTGAAGAGTCGCATAGTGTAGGGGAGGAACGATCTCCTCAGTCTGTCACTGAAGCTGCTCCTCTGCCTGGAGATGACACTGTTCAGTAGATGCAGTGGATTCTTCATGATTGACAGGAGTTTGCTTAAGTTAGGTGTGCAACAGTACAGGGTAGTTCATGTCACATTTTATTTGTTTAAAAATTCTCCACACATTCTCAATTGGTGACAGATCAGGTCCAGTATCTGCACTCTCTTCTTCCATAGCCATACCTGTGTAATGTGTGCAGAATGTGGTTTGGCATTGTCTTGTTTAAAAATGATGTCAACTTGAAGGCAGCATATGTTGCTCTAAAATGTCAATGTACTTTTCTGCATTAATGTTGCCATCACAGAAATATAAATTACCTTTGCCAAGGGCACTAAAACAACCCCATACCATGACAGACCCTGGCTTTTGGACTTGTTGCTGATAATGGTCTACAAAGTAGATAGTCCTTTTTGTCTTTGGTCCAGAGCACACAGCATCCACTTCTTCGAAAAAAGATCTAGAATACAGATTCATTTGATCACAACACATGTTTCTACCATGTGATGGTCCATCCCAGATGCCTCTGAGCCCATAGAAGTCAATGCCACTTCTGGACATGGTTAAAGTAAGGCTTCTTTTTTGCACAGTAAAGTATTAAGTGGCATTTGTGAATGTAATTCTGTATTGCAGAGCTCGACAAAGGTTTGGCAAAGTAATCCCTTGCCCATGTGATTATATCAGCTTTTGGTAAGTGACAACTCTTGATGCAGTGCTGTCTGAGGGATCAGAGATCACGGGTTGTTTAGCTTAGGCTTGCACCCTTGCCCTTTATGCACTGAAATTCCCCCAGATTCCTTGAATCATTTAATGATATTACACAAGGTAGAGGGGGAAATATGCAAATCCCTTCCAATTTCTCTTTGAGGAGCATTGTTTCTAAACATTTTTATTATTTTCTCACGCATTTGTTGACAAACTGGAGATGCCCTGCCCAACTTTGCCCCTCAAAGACTCAGCTTTTCATAGATGCCGCTTCTGTTTCAAATCATGATTACAATCACCTGTTGACATCACATCATTATTTCATTATTTTACCTCACTACTAGCCCTATTTTGTCCCGGTCCTTGCTTTCATTGGAATGTGTTGCAGGCCTGAAATGCAAGAATAGGTGTTTATTAACAAATGAAATTAAGCTGACCAGACAAAACATGAAATATCTTGGGTTCATACCGTCTGCAATGTCTTTTTAAAACATTTTTCTGTAACATGCTCGATGTAATTACTTATCTACAAAAATATTACCCATAGTAGTATGTGAAATTGTAATTCATGTTGGGTGCAAGCCTGTTTCCGGCTGAGGGTTGGGAACAGTTGGCCCTGCAGTGTTCCCTATATCTTGGGGTTTGTGCAGATGTGTGCCTTGAACTTTCCAGTTTAGTGCTTGAAGGTCACCATGTGTATTAAAATGATGCCTGCCTCTTACTTTTTTTTTGTTATTGTATGTTTGCACTTCTGGTTAAAATTTTTCCCAGTCAAGGTCATGCAGCACATGCCAGTGAAGATTTACAAAACATTCTGTGTCATTTTCTCACTTAAAGACAGTTAACAGTAATTTGAAGAAAAAAGAAAGGAGGTCAGTGTCAAAAAAGCATCTTTCATGACATTACACTGAATCCCCGCTTTTTGCGGATGATACGACGGTGCTGGGACTGATAAGCAGGAATGATGAAACAGCATACAGAGATGAGGTAGAATGTCTGCATGGTGTGAAGACAACAATCTATCTCTCAGTGTTGACAAGACAAAAGAGATAATTGCGGACTTCAGAAAATCATATCCTGCCCACATCCCACTCAGCATCAATGGTTTAGACGTGGAGACTGTTAGGAGTACCAAGTTCCTCGGTGTGCACATAACTGAGGAACTTACGTGGACACATTACACCTCATCACTAATCAAGAAAAGAAAGCCCAGCAGAGACTATACTTCCTGAGGCGGCTGAACCAAGCACGTCTTCCCCCTTCCCTCCTCACCATGTTCTACAGAGGCACCATTGAGAGTGTTCTGACCAGCTCCATCACTGTCTGGTATGGCAACTGCAACATATCCGACCGCAAGTGCCTGCAAAAGATAGTGAAGACAGCAGAGAACATTATTGGGGTGCCTCTCCCTTCACTACAGGACATATTTTACAAACGCAGTGTCCGCAAGGCCTGCAGCATTGTGCAGGACTCCTTACACCCCTCATATGGACTTTTCTGCTATCCAAGAGAAGATACTGAAGCATCAAAACCAGATCTGCCAGACTGCAGGAGAGTTTTTACCCCCAACCCTTAACACCATGCTGTCCCCTGGGATCTTCCACACTGCCTCAACCACCTCTAAAAACAGAACTTTTATACATGCAAGCCACTTTCCAGCAAAGACTAGTGTGCATGTAGAAAAAGAACTGAAAATCTCATACTGACCTTTAAGTATTTTCACACTTTTGATATCTTTCTGCTGTGAAACATTCTGACCTGTCATTGTTTACACATGTCTTAAACAACTATTATCATGCACGGATAATTTCTGTATTATCTATATCTATTATTTATTATATTACATATCTATTGACTATATTTATGTATCTAGATTGCAAATACCATACATTGCATCAATGTTCATATTGCTAACTACACATCAATATTGCTGCTACTTCTTTGTCTTGTCTTTGCACAATGTCTTGTCTTGTTTGTGTTTTAATTTTAAAATTAAATTTTAATTCTGTTTTTAATTTATTATTTGCAAGTCATGTTGTTACACTGTGGACCCTGAGTTTTGCAATTTCGTCTATCTGTACTTGTATATGGTTGAGATGACAATAAAGTTCACTTTGACTTTGACTTTGATCCTGACTTTCACCTACTGCTGAGGATGACCGCACTAAATTTGCAAAACCCACCATGGAAGCCTACATCTGCACCTTCCACTTTGTGGAAAATAAGCCATCAGTATGATGCTGCTGTTTCAAGGAAGCATAGAATCCTGGTGTAGAAAGAACAGGTAATAATGTACAACTTTGATTTTTCAATTGTTTGCTGGCTTTGCACTGACGAGCAAACATCTGGCTGAACAGTAGTTAGCACTGCTACCTGAAGTGTGGTCGGTGTACGGTTCGAGTTGTGCAGTGTGCAGTTATCTGCATGTTCTGCCCACGTTATTCCAGCTTGTGCTTTTTTAGCTTAAAGCTGTTCAATTCTAAACTTGAGCTGCTGTGTCTATGTAATCAGGTCATAGCCAATAGATTTTCCTGAGCAACGTGTGTTTGTAATGGTCTGTTGTTAACTGAAACAAACCAGTGGCTAGCAACTCATTGTACGATTTTTTTTTTGTGAAATTAGTGGTGCATGAACTTGCATGATTTCCTAGTCATTAGGCATAAAAGACAGAAGTATATGGTATTAATTTGGTTATGTAACAGACATCTGCACACTGTAGAGGGGCAAAATGATGGTGCAGGACAAAGCAGGCTGCTTGGGATGCCAACTGGGCAAAAAACCCTGTTTAAGTTGAACATAAAATTCAGAAACTAATAACTAAATAGTCCTCTCTGTGGGATGTCAACAAAAACTTGTTTCTGGCTTGGTCCAGCACAGAAGCCAGGTCAACATTTAAATGAGACCCCATCCTCCATGAGCATTTACCTTTTATACTGGTGAACTGGAAGGGGCGGGGCTTTTTTCACTTCAGTGCCCATAAGGGGCAGTTTTTCAAGGCTGTGAGGGAAGAAGGAGACAAGACTGTTAGAGGCAGCACCCACTCTCGTCCCAGAGCGGTAATACTTACTTTAGGTGAACCTGGTAGGTGACCCTCTGACGCACATGCCTTTTGTGCCTCTTCCAACATGTATAGGAGAATTCTGGTATGGCCCCACTCAAATTTTCACCCTAAAAGCACTACTGCAATCCATTATCAAACATGTCAGCTAATTAGATCAATACAATGAAAAACATCTATTCATTTTCCACTTCACTTACCCAGCTAGTCGTTCTACAAGCAGCAATGGGTATAAAGCAGGAATCAACTCTTCAGAAACAAATAAAATGGGAAATGTAGTCCAGCTAGATGCCAAGATGAGTCTGAAGAATTCCCGATTTATCTAACAGCAAATATTGCACCACTAAAAGGAATTTTATAGTCCAATAAAATTATATAATTAAACATTTATGAAGAAGGGTAAATAGAGAAATGAAACAAATTTATAACACTGTAAAAATGGATCATTTTCTTAGTATCACTTTCACATCTACCAGTCTGATTTAATGTATAGTGCAGAGGTATTATTACTGTGGCAGAGTACAGAAGGGACACCAATTAAAAGCCGCAGAGCTCAAATAGTTCTTTAGTCTGGATTTAAACACTGAGATAGAGGGAGCCTCCTGACCACTTTATAGGGAAGGAATGACCTCTTGCCAATAGGTAGATTTTGGGGGATTTGGACAGTAGAAGAATACTGTTTCAGGATCAACTTTCTAACAGGGATGAGCCGAGTAGATTCGTTGGTTCTCAGGTTCAGTTCTGGGAGTCCACTGTGGCTGCATGTTTTTATTCCAACCAGTTTCACAATCAGCGAGTCATTTTACCTCCAACTCACCTAATTGTTTCATTAGTTGCTTCCTTTTTTCTTTTCTTATTCTTATTCATTCAGAAACATACAGTAATGTGATATTTACAATTGTATGAAATTTAGAAATATTCTTTTTTTGCCATGGGTTTATAATGCTTAAGTCACTTTTGTCAGATTCCTGTTACTTAACCTCTTTCTGTGGGGTTTGCTCCCTTGATTCTTTCCCAGTTATGACAATTAGAGGAATACCAAAACATAAAGTAGAACCTGAAAAGAGTATATATATGTATTTTAAATGTATAAAAAGAAATAACTTTGTCACAGAATATAATTCAATATATTTTAAATAAAATAAAGGCAAAAATTATAGAATGGAGTCCTGCACATAAAACAAAAACTATACACAAAAAGTAAACATATAGAAAATTAGAATGTTCTCCAAAAAATTATAGACCCAAATGTAATATCCCACCTGTAATATAACAAATTATGTACAAATAGCAAAACAGAACTCAAAAATAAATGTTCTATACATGATACAAAAAATGATAAATGATACAAAAATTGTAAAGTACGTATATATTAAATACTTTATAAACAACCAAAAAAAAAAAATACAGTACAATAGATTTACAGCAGAAAACAAAAATAGAAAAATAATAAATACTGTGAGACAACTAGAAATACTGTAGAACTGACAGCCCAAGTTGTTTACAATAATATCATGAAGCTTAAGTAGATATAACATAAGAAGAAGTGTCACTGGATTCAGGACCTATTCAATGATGCAAGATTTAGATCTGGCTAACGTGTTTTGAGGAAAACCTCTTCAGCAGAACACAGCAAACTAATAATGAACTTAAAAATTACAAATACAGTATACAGTATATAATGAAACACTAAATAAATAAGTAATGACATGTAACAATTCTACCCTGCTTATCCAGTTCAGGGTCATAACTGGTGCCTATCTTAGCAGCATTAATTTTAAGGCCGAAATCAACAACTGATATTCTAAGTTATAACACAATGCAATGCTAAAATGGGCAGCACACACTTTTAGATTTACAGGATAAAGTGCACTCATTAAACTTAAACTTCTCTCTTTTAATGTTGTTTTTCCCCATGTATTATTGAGAAATAATAAGCTTAAGTAAGTTCATGTCACTTCCGATTTTCAGGTGCACTTCTTCTTCATTTAGTACAGGCTTGAGTAATGGTGAGAAGGCTACAAAGGAAAGTAGCACAGGAAGGTTGACCAATGCGACTTTCAAAATAACAGCTCATGGTGCAATCTTATAGAGTCAGCATTCAGGAAGAAGAATAAAACAGTTAAAAATGCAAGAGGAACAGAAATCTCTTTCATTGTGCAAACACATTAATTGCCAAAAAGCTGATC
This sequence comes from Polypterus senegalus, assembly GCF_016835505.1. Lineage (NCBI taxonomy): Eukaryota > Metazoa > Chordata > Cladistia > Polypteriformes > Polypteridae > Polypterus > Polypterus senegalus. Next base: position 11,753,713 of record NC_053161.1, on the reverse strand, counting down.
AAATGTGCATTACCTATCTCTAAACACCTAGGCCTGCCTGGCATGTCACATTTCAGATCATGTAAATACAGCTGATTGTTTGGGGTACTCTGGTTTTCCTCCAACAGCCTAAAGATGCACATTAGGCTGACTGGCACTACTGAAGAACCTTGTGTAAGTGTGGTTAAGTGGGTCCATTAATCAGCTGGCTTCTTGTCCAGTGCAGGTTTATGCCTTTCACCTGAAACTGCCTGGATAGGTTTGAATTTAGAAATGGATTTAGATTTCTATTTGTTATGTTATACTTTGGAATAGTAGGCATTCTTGGCTTTGCTGCCTCTCAAGAGGGTGAGCTAACCATAACTTTGGACCTGGGCATCCTGTTTAATATGTGGGAAGAAAACCATACAGCACAGAAAGACAGTGCAAACTTCATATAGACAAAGGCTTAGAGAGTGTAATGCTAATCATCACATCACAGTGCTCTATGATGAATTTAGCTGCATAAATCATATGATATTATTGCATATGTTGTACTCTGTTTTGGGAAAATAATAACATGTTGAAAAACTTTCAGCTGTGATTTCAAATGGTACCACTAAGTCCCGGAAAGAGACAGAAAGACGAAACTCCCCTTTAGTCATGCTTCTGAAGATCAGTTCAGTTTTGTTTAAAAAAGTGCGATAAGTACAACCATGTGACACTTGTGATATTTTTCAGTAAACAGTGCTTCTTGTTTTGGTTAAGATTGGTGCTGGCAAAGCAAATCTAATGTTCGCCTGCTCTGCCTGTTCTGCTGTTACATAAAGTTTAATGTGAGTCGAGCCTGGACGGCACAAGAAAGCCACTGCAATTCTATTAATCTATTCATTGTGATTTATTAATGGGTATGGATAAAATTATTCAGAGTGGGGACTGTCGCCTTTACCACTGAAATTGGAAATTAAGGTGAAGTCAAAGAACACAAAAGGAAATCACCAACATTCAAGTGGGGTGGCCATAATAAAAATAGATATAAACCAAAAATGATTGTAGGAGATCCAAGACTAAGGTGTGTTCTTTCTTCTAATAATCTAAACAAATAATTTATTCAAACTCTTCTATAACATTTCAGTAATTATTAACTGCTCTGATGCTGATCTTTCTGATCATAAAATAGGTCATTAAGATAGCAATTGACAAGAAGAATTCATAATTAATTGCAGAATTACGGTATTTGAGGGTTCTTTTAGAGCAGGGGTTGCTAACTCCAGTCCTGAAGGACCACCGTGGCTGCAGGTTTTCATTCTAACCCTTTTTTTAATTAGTGCCCTGTTTGTGCTGTTAATTAACTTCTTGTGAATTCATTTAATTACTTTTTTAAGATTTGTTCCCCTGAATTGCTTCATTTCTTTTCTTAAACGGCACCCAAACAGAAATGAAATGTGAAATGAGGGAGCCAACAGAAAGTCAACTAAGTCAGGGCCTCAATCTCCAACCAATTTCACTCCAAGGAGTTGCTTAAATTGGCGCTGATTCTTGTCGTTCATTAAACCCATTCTTTAATTCTATGGCTTGTTGCTGCTCTAGTGGTGTATTAGCAGACATTCCCGAAATTGTTGATTTTCTCTTTTCTAAGAGCAATGTTTTGGGGACCAGAGCTGATCGACATTTCTGAGACCTTCATCTGTCTTTATTTTCAGATATTGTACGATGGACACAGTTTGCTGGTCATGTTTTGGTTCACTTTGTATCTCATTATTTTTTGGCTGCTAATTAAGGAAAAAGAAACAATTAAGGGGTCTGAGTCTTCAAGAGCAAGTCAATTAAAATGAATTCAAAAGAAGTTAATTAGCATCAGAAACAGGTCACTAATTAAGAAAAGGGTTAGAATGAAAACCTGCTCCCACGGTGGCCCTCCAGGACTGGAGTTGGTGACCCCTGTTCTAGACTGCCTCTTCCCTTGCATGATTTGGCTCAAAAACTAACCAGCACTTCGTCATCTCATAACAAACTTAAGTGTCGAGTTTAGCATTTTTCCATCCAGCCATTTTAACTCTAGACTGTCCTCAAGAAACTGTGACACACAGACAGACACACAACTGTCATTGAGATATCTACTGTATGTTTGTGGTATCAGAGGACCCTAAAATGTTGAGATCCGTTGAAAACTGGAGATTACAATTTTTGACAAATCTAAAGCTTCGCCACAGACTATAGGTTATGGTTTGGGAGGGTGCAAAGCAAAAATATTGAAAAATATCCACCATTTATTCTAAATGAAAATGTTCTGTTGCATCAAGATATTTTGCATAGTTTTGTCTGTTGTCAATACTCCTGTGGAATTTAAAACCCTTAGTTGGGTTTTATGTGGGACTTGCACCCAGTCCATAGCTAAATTCTGCACTTTACCCAATGCCCAAGCATGGACTGGATAAGTGGATCTTGAAAAAGGAGAGATGAATGAATATTGGGTTTTCCCGGGCTTCTGTTTCATATACTTTATACGGATTTTGAATCCAGGCCAGGCCAGGCCAGGTTAAGGAGCATGCATTAGTACAGCAGGTTGCCGCACCCAAAACACAACGAAACAGCTTGGGATCTTGGTTGGCAACACCCGAGGCAAACACACAGACCAGGATATGAACTCTGTCTCTTTGAAAAGTAAAGCAGCAGCACTAATCACTGTACATCATGACACCACATTACTATAAGATGACCTTATAAAACTGCCCAAGGACAAAAGTTTACAGATAAGACAAACATGGTGAGAAAAGGCACTAACTACTTGTAAATGCATTGACAAGTATAGTTCAAAACAAATGTCAAATTAACAAAGGCATCACTGATGACAGCTGTTTATTTCAGTGATGTAAAAAGAATGACAAAGATAACATCAACAAATTTCAAGCAATGCTTAGGCAAGCATGCTTTGATGTACAACACCTGGACAAAAATATGGCAAAGTAGATACAAAGAAAAGCATAGCATTAAGCAAAGATGTTCTTTGAGCGTACCTTAAATAGCTGTAAAACATTTGTGTGCCTAAAAACTGAGCTTGTGCCCTCCACCTGTTCAACAACTCAGAGCAGTCTTCCATGATGTTCAACCAAAACGGCCCATGCTGAAAGACAACATGTATAACATGTGAATATATTAGCTAGCACATATCTATCTATAGATCTCTCTCTAGATCACCATGCTTTTCTTATCTGTAAACTTTTGTGCTTGGGCAAAATTAGTAGATCATCCAATAGCAATGTGGTGACATGGTGTAAAGTGATAAGTGTTCACATCCTGGGCTGGTCATTGTCCTGTTTGCAGATAGATAGATAGATAGATAGATAGATAGATAGATAGATAGATAGATAGATAGATAGATAGATAGATAGATAGATAGATAGATAGATAGATAGATAGATAGATAGATAGATAGATAGATAGATAGATAGATAGATAGATAGATAGATAGGGAAGCACTGTTGCTTCAGAAATCCAATGTCCCGAGTCTGAATGCCATGCTTGGCTGTTGATGTGGGTATTAGGTTAACTTCCAATTCTAAATTGGCAGTTGTACACAGGCACAGGCATTTGTAGATGCAATGTTGAGAGTTGGCCCCGTGGTAGACTTGAATCCCAGGTACGACTGCTGTTTTGGAGTTGGTGCTTTTAGGGTAGTCTCCAACACTCCCACTGTAATGTTAAAAATATAATAAACAAATGACTGAAGATTATTTATTTGTACACTTATAGTATATATATACACACATGTATATTACACCAAATGGCCACAACATTAAAAGCACTTGTTTAACATTGTGTAGGTGCCCCTCGTTCCACCAAAACAGCTCTGACCTTTGGAGGCATGGACTCCAACAAGACCTCTGAAAGTGACTGTGGAATTTGGCACAAATATGTTAGTAGCAGATCCTAGCAGTTCTAGATGCTATGAGGTGAGACCTCCATGGATCAGACTTGTTTTTCCAGCACTTCGCACAACTACTCAATTGGATAATGATCTGGGGAATTTGGAGGCCAAACCGAACTCTTTGTCTTGTTTCTCAAACCATTCCTGGACAATTTTTTGCAGTTGCAGGGTTCCTTATTCTACTGAAAGAGGCCACTGCCATCAAGGAATACTATTGCCATGAAAGGGTGTACATGGTCTGCAACAATCTTTATGTAGGTGGTATTTGTCAAAACAACATCCACGTGAATGCCAGGACCCAAGGTTTCCCAGTAGAACATTGCCCAGAGCATCACATGGTCTCCAGGCTTGCCTTCTCCCCACAGTTCATCCTGCTGTCATCTCTTATCCAGGTAAAACACACACATGTACCAAGACATCCACATGATCTAAAAGAAAATATGATTCATCAGACCAGGCCACCTTCTTCTATTACTCAATGGTCCAGTTCTGATGCTTACATGTCAATTATATTCGAATTTGACCATGGACAGGGGTCTACATGGTCAGCTACCCAGTCCATTATGCAGCAAGCTGCGATGCACTGTGTGCTGTGATACCTTTCTCTCATGGCCAACATTAAGTATTTTAGCAAATTGTGCTGCAATAGTTCTTCTATGGGACAGGATCAACCTTTACTCCCCAACACCCATCAATAAGTCTTGGGCACCGGATGGGTAACCGGTTGTCTTTCCTTGCACCACTTTTGATAGGTACTAACTACTGCAACCATGGCATACTGAGAACACCCCACAGGACCTGCCATGTAGGAGATGCTCTGACCCAGTCATCTAGCCATCACAATTTAGCCCATGTCAAAGTAACTCAGATCCTTAACGCTTGCTCATTTTTCCTTTTTCCAACACATCACTGTCAAGAACTGACTCTTCACTTACTGCTGAATATACCCAGACAGGTGCCATTGTAATAAGAGAAGGTCTATGATACAATTTGCATATTTGTCCACAAAGGGAGAAAATGAATCATGTATCTTAAGATCGTTTTTTATTCCTAAGCTTTTGACAACCTACCAGGTGTCATTATCAGAGGAAAATGATTAGACATAAAGGAATCAAAGGCAATATACTGTATAGCAAATGAGAAAGGGCTGGGGGTGCAAGGGGGATGGTGGATCAATAAGGTGGGGTTCGGAAGGTGTTGGTCATAAAGTCTTTATTATTTTGGTGTCCTTCTTTTTAAGCCTGCATAAGCTGTGTTCACGTCCAAATGTCTGTTGATGGCACTTTCATTTGAGAGCCAAGATTCAGGCAGCTCTCTGGCACTTCTAGTATTAGCTCTGAATTTTACTTGCACCGTGTCCCAGTTAAATGTATGTAATTTGCATGTGCGTATCAGAGATTGTGGGTCCTCCCTTCTGACCGTTTTGCAATGTTTCTGTATGAATGTTGCAAGAGTTTTAGATGTTTGTCCTATGTATACCACTGGTCATGTGCTGCATGGAATACTGCATATTGCATTCTGTGTCTCTGATGCAGATTTCTTGCTTTTGGCATTTTTGTATACACATATACATGTATACATACACACACACACACATTCACCTTTCAAACCAACTTAATCCAATGCAGGATTCATGGGTATATATGTAAGGCACATCAATATTGGAATACCATTATTTGGAAAAGTGCAATAAAGAAATTTAAGTGAATAGGATTGACAGGTTGTTGGGATGAATGGTTGGGAATCTCTTGTCAAAACTGTTGTAATGTTATAAAATATGGAAATATGCTCTAAAACAATCTAGAATAATCTAACTTTGTTCACTTGCAGTTTTTACTAAGCTGGAAAGCTCTATGCGAAGTAGTTGGTATCATCAGTATCCAAATAAACTCTGGATTTAAAAAAACACAAAAAGCAGTCCATATGTAAACCTGAAATGAATTTTAACAAGAATAGAAATAAATGCAGTCCTGTAGATACTGTGCAGATGCTCTCAAATATTTAACACATTAACAGAAAGGGTGTGCAAGAGACAGAAATAAAAATGTTATAATTGGGACAATAATTTGGTTTTCCTTATGGCACATTAGTATTGCACACTGATATAATTGTAATCTGTGCAATGTGTGAAAATACTGGCAACGGCATAGGTACAAGTGCTATGTTCATAGTATTGTAACATGTCTACCAAGCACAGGGAAGCTGCTTTCTCAGTCAGTTAGTCATTTTCCAACCTGCTATATCCTAACTACAGGGTCACAGTGGTCTGCTGCAGCCAATCCCAGCCAACACAGGGTGCAAGGCAGGAACAAATCCAGGGCAGCGCACCAGCCCACCGCAGGACAGCTGCTTTGTTAAGATATAAAAAAATGGGGATGCTGGGCACATAGTGCACAATCTTGAACAGAAAGATGGAAACAAAAGGAACAGAAACATATTAAAGTTTTATTTTTGTTATCTGTGTTTAATTGTAACTAAATAATCCTGATTTTCTTTGTGTTGCTTACAATTTAGGTCCTGCAGAGAAAGAAGGAGAGTGTAAGGTTTCATTACAAATGTAAAGCTGAAGGACCGTAACCCGTTTTCTCTTACAGTCTCATATTATTTTGCGTGCAGGTTGGGCATGCATTGTGAACATTCATAAGGTTAATTTGTAGCATCTTGGAAACCCACACTACTGGTCGCTTATTGGTGCTTTTTCATGGGGTTGCACTGTAATCTGAGAACCACTGATATAGGGCAGTGCTAGTACTTAGAAATGGTTATCATCTTGAATTTGCAGTCAAGATATACACGATATAAACTGCTTTTTGTTTTGAACTGCAATATACTGATTGACCAATTCAACTTAAACTGAGAAAGAGTGAACATGGATAACCAATTGACATTCCAGTACCCATATGGGTAAAGGTACTGCATATTATTAAAAAACAGTGTGAAGAAGCAAATTGAGTCTACTGTGAATCCAAAGTACTTTATACAAGAGTGGTGGTCACTCTATTAGGACTGTCTGCTCTTCCCCTATAATGGACTGCTCACTACCATTTGTGTAGAAAACACTATTTAAAAAGAGGTAAAATGGGTAAGGCTAAAAATGAGCTTTTAACACAACATGAGTGGGGGCCAGAGCAAATTATAAGTACAGTAGAGTTTTGCTTATCCCACCGCATAAAAAAAACAAAAAAACGCATCGACCGGCAACAAGAACTGCAAGTTGCAAGCATGAGTGTAGTCTATTTTTTGTTGCTTCCGACTCTACCACAGCAAATTACAGTGGAACCTCGGTTTGCAGGCATAATTCATTCTGGAAGTGTGCTCGCAGTCCAAAGCACTTGTACAGTATATCAATGCGAATTTCCCCATAAGAAATAATGGACACTCAGATGATTCATTCCACAACCCAAAACTATTCATATAAAAATGATTAATACAAAATATAAAGTAAAAATAAATAAAGCAAATTAACCTGCACTTGACCTTTGAAAAGAATCATGGCTGGTGTGAGTGAGTTTCTAAACTCTTGTGGGATTCCACCCAATGAGATGACATGCGGAAGAGTTACCCAAAGCAATCGCAGTCTCTCAGCGCTGTAGCAGTTCGCCATAAAGGCCAATCCGAAAAGATTGCAGACATGCTATAAGCGCCTGCCATCGATGGGTGATACAAGAAACAAGGAACATTATAAATGCGCAGGGCACAGTGTTACTTTCCCTCGACCCTGCCTGACTGCTGTGTCTGTGTATAGTAAAGTGGCAGATCCTGCTACAATAAATAACCGCACTGTTGCTGTTTCAAGCTGAATAAAGCAGGTGTTGCTAAAGGAATGAGACTCAGCTTCGTGTTTTGGGTGCATGGCGGGGACTCGCACGTCACAGCACGCACGTCACAGCACAAACACACACACACGCAGTCACAATGCTGTAATAAACAGTATACAGATATTGACTATATGAGTGACAAAGTTAAGGCTCTAGAAACTGCAATTAATTACATTGAGCAACAAGAAGAAGCTACAGGAATCAACATAATGATGCTGCAAAGATGGCAAGACTTGGCAGCGAAGAGACGGCACTCGTCAGGAAAGCAGACTACGATCAAAAATGTCTTTAAATCATCACAGGACTGAACTTTTTAAGTACAGTACATACTGTATTTAACTTCAGACAATTCTGTAACTGTAAGTTCATTTTTTTAGTTAATTTATTCTGTTTTGTTCTAAAACATGATTATTAGGTTCGTAATGTGTAAAATTATAACATAGTTTGATGTTTAATAGGCTTTTTCTTAACACCTCCCATTATCCAACATTTTCGCTTATCCGGCATTCTGCCAGCCAGTTTATGTCGGATAAGCGAGACTCTACTGTATGTAGTAGGAACGCCAAATCTATTGGGATTTACAGTCACCATGTTTTTACAGATGGTCCATCGTCCAAAAACATAAAGCTAAAGGATGCCCTGTTATCATAAATAGACTCTAGATATAAGTTATCAACACTATCTAACATGTGCAGAGTAATAATGAGTCAACTGACAGTAGAGTGGAACAGATGCTTCCAAAGAGGCGTATCAGAATGTGCAACTCATCATAACTTAAAATTAGATGCGTTATGGCATCCGATTAACTCAGCTCGTATAAGCCTCTGTGACAAAGAAAACAAAACAGTTTTGAGGCAGCAGGCTAAAAAACACAAAAACTAAACATTATGGATTTCCGATAAAACATTGCTAGATGCGAGTCACATTTGTGAAAGAATAAAGATATAGTCAAAACTTAAAATGACTCGTCACCCAAGAAATAATATTCCCAACCTAAACTCTCTGCAAATGTGTTGTCTCTATCTAGCTGTATTAATTAGCATATTTGTCTTTACTCTTCAGCAGGATTTCAGACCAGTGTTAACCTCCAGTGAACAAACTGGTTAGAATAAAAAATCTGCAGCCCCTGGCACACCTACGTGTCAGGTTAGGAAACCAATGCTTTCTGGGCCTGCACCAAATTAACATTATTCTGGACCAAAATTTTTAATTACCTTTCAGATAGCCTTGGACTCACAATCCCTCCTAACCCATTAACAGCTGTGTTTGGGGTTCTTCCAGAGGGGTTTAAAGCGGAGAAGGACAAACAAATTGTGATTGCATTCACTACACTGTTGGCACGCAGACTTATTCTGATAAACTGGAAGAACCCAAACTCTCCTCTTTTAAGTCAGTGGGAAACCAATGTGTTATATTATTTGAAATTGGAAAAAATCAAATACTCAGTTAGAGGATCTGTACAGACTTTTTTCAAAACATGGCAGGATCTAATCAGTAATATTTTAAAATAAGTTCATGAAGCATAGAGAATTTATTAATTTAGGTATGTTTAAAAGCTGTAAAATTTTTATGCCGTTTGGCTTGCTCTCTCTCTCAAGGGTGGGGATCGATCTGTTCTTGACTCTATTTTTCTTTTTGTAGAAACTTGATTGCTTTGTATGGAGTGCAATAAAATTAATAAAAAAAAAAGGAAACCAATGCTTTACGATGCTAACCCTAATGGGACTACATCTTTCAACCGTTTCAGGCTTTATTAATGTTATTGAATGCCTCTAAGCTATTATCTCTGTAGATTTAGTGCCTGCTCTTCCAATAGCTTCTTTTTTAATAGTTGATCCATCTTCCCCTTAGAATAAAACAATTCAAGATGCTTAAGAATCAACAATTTTTTCCATTTGTTACACATATCAGTGTCATCAATCTTTGTATTTCATAGTATAGTATGACACAGTTGATGATTAGATGGCATACTTTGTAAACACTTTCAAATGCATTGATAATAAACAAAACAAATGTGATTTCCTGGTTCCTCAAGTTTTCAGTCCTGCATCATCTCTTGGAGCAATGCTTATTGGGACTACTGTAGAACATACTGGTGGGCTAACGATACTGTGGTGTACAGATAAACTGTGAATGGCACACTTTAGATTAGGAAACCCCTCAAAGTGTCTACCGCCTGTTGATAGATGGTATATCATTCTAGCTATGTTACCCGTTGAAGACAAGTCATAGAATCAATTTAAAAATATTTAGATTTCTTGCCTCATGTGTAACCTCAGCATTAAACATCAACAACATTTTTACTTCTATAGCACATTTTCATACAAGGAATGTAGCTCAAAGTGCTTTACACAATATAAAGGAGGAGTTACAAGAGAAAAACAGCAAGTTAGAAACAGATAGTTATATACCTGTATAATTAAACAAATACTATATAAAATATTATTTATAAAGAATCAATATGCAATGAGACCCTACTTGGCATTCTATCTAACATAAAGGTGATAAAGTCAGTCTTATCATTTTTTAATCTACATATTAGTCAATTCAATGTAGTTGGTCTGATAAAGTTCTCATTCCATCACACAAGTGGCTGCATTATACTGGGATCAGGTGGTGGTAACATAAAATGCCACCACAGAGAAACCAGAAAAGAAAACAAAGAAATGTAGGGATTAATAATTATAGCACATCCATGAAGTATTTTATATTGCATTGCACATATAATCTATTAGAATAAGAATATAAATGAATTAAGGACAGGCCAAATTGAAAAAGTGGGGTTTTAACAGTTTTTTTTAAATTGATCAGTGGTATTATCCTGGTGCATTGCTATCGGTAAAGTATTCCAAATTTTTGGTGAATAACAGCAAAAGGCTGTGTCACACTACTTCTTTTATGCTTAGCTCTCAGTATGATAAGCAAACCAATGTTAGATGATCTGAGGTTATGACTTTGAATGTAAGGGGACAGACACTCCAAAATTACAGAGCAAGATTATTCAGAGCTTTATTACCATTAGCAGTACTTTAAAATCTATTCTAAAGGACACAGGTAACTAGTGTAATGATACTAAAACTGGTGAGATGTGTGCAGATTTTCTTTTGCTGGTTAAGATTCTAGCTGCTGCATTTTGAACTACCTACAATAGGCTGATATCTTTCTTAGGTAGTCCTGGTAGGAGTGCATTACAGTAACATAGTCAACTAGAAAGAAAAGCATAAATTCATTTTTCAGAGTCTTGCATCGTTATAAGAGGTCTAACTTTTGCAGTATTTTTTAAGTGAAAAAATGCAGCCCTAGTAATACAGTTAATGTGTGATTTAAAATTTAGATGAGAGTCCATGATCGTACCAAATTTCTTAATTTCCACCTTGACTTTGAGTGCAAGGGGTCAAGTTTATTTCTATGATCTTCACTATTTCCACACAAATTCTGTTTTTTTTCCTGCCTTGCGCCCTGTGTTGGCTGGGATTGGCTCCAGCAGACCCCCATGACCCTGTAGTTAGGATATAGCGGGTTAGATAATGGATGGATGGATTCTGTTTTTTCCTTATTTAGCTTGAGAAAATTGCAATTCATCCATTCAGTAATAAATGACAGACTTTGGATCATGGGGCACAGAGAGTCAGGGTCATTGGGTACTATTGATAAATAAATATGTGTGTCGTCTGCATAACTGTGACACCTTACCTTGTGTATTCAGATGATCTGGCCTAACAGGATCATGTAAATTGAAAATAATAGCAGGCCCAGAATAGATCCTCGTGGTACCCCAATATAAAATATCATGCATTCCTTGAGCTACAATGAGCATAAATAACAAAAAAATACTTGTGTGTTAAATAAGACTGAAACCAGTTTAGGACATTACTGAAGACACCAACCCATTGGCTAAGAAGATTTATAAGAATGCTGTGGTCTATGGTTTTGAAGTCTTATAGAAGGAGAACAGATACAATATACTGTATTGTCTGTGTCAGCACTAACCCACAGGTCATTAATTACTTTAACCAATACAGTTTCTCTGCTATGATTTGGTCTAAAACCAGACTGGAACTTATCAAGAATGGTGTGTTTATTCGCGTAATTAAGACAGATTAGGAAGAGGTCTAAAATTGTTAAAGATAGATGCATAAAGGTTATTTTTCTTGAGCAGAGATTTAACTAATGCTGTCTTTAGAGAATCTGGGAAGACCCCAGTATCTAATGATCAATAAAAATAAAACTCTCAGATTTCCTGCATTTTCATTTATAATTTTAGAAAAATAGGACTGCTTCTCTAGTCTGACTGCTTTGTTCTGTTCAGTAATATGCACCTTGGTCTCGTCCGATGCGAGAGATGGACGTCTGAAGTGGAGCTCCGCTAGCAGTGGTGTTATTTTTCATATTATTTGCTTATTATCCTGAGATATCCTGTATTTATTCAACCTGAGAGGGACTGCTACAGTATATGTAAGCACATATAAACATGGCCAACAAGGGGGGTTCGAAAGAATCAAAAACTAAAGCTACATCCAAGCTGTGATCAGCAAGCCCCAGTTCAAGATACGGCCTTTCAGAGACAGACCTGGATCAGATGGGCGAAAGCACAGACTCCTCGGGACCATGGGGGTACATCGTCGCCGGGGGAGTGAAGGTGCGATCGTGAGTGCAGATCTGGATAGCTCGCCGATTGGAGAAGATCACCTGAAACTGGAAAGGGCCTTGAAGTCCGCGGCTTTAATTACGCAATTACGCAAGCCTGGAGCAGCGGAGACACCGGCTACAGCAAAGTCTGCTGCTTCATCTACGGTACAAGAAAGCACAACTTAACTATCTAAACTGAAGGTGTTGCCCGCTGAGCTCACGCAAGATATAAAGAAAAGCAAGAAGGCTAATGAGAAAGCAACGGCAAAGGCACATGAGAGACTGAAACAGGAATTGAAACAGGAGAGGAAACAGGCCAATGAAAGGCTGTGACAGGAATTCCAACAGGCAAATGAAAGGCTGCGACAGGAATTCCAACAGGCAAATGAAAGGCTGCGTCAAGAGGTGCAACTTGAGCTTCGACAGGTGCTGGGTAAAATTGAAGAGTGCATTCAGGAAAACTCGGTTAAACTGAGCACACTTACTGATCAATTGGAGGATTTCAAGGAGACATTCACGAATCGGATTGAAATGGCCGAACATTTAGCTGCCAGTGCCGAGGAAAGAGCAGTAAATGTCAGTTCCGAATGTAAAAACTCTGAGAAAAACTTGGAGACAGACTGGCTGCTTTAGAAGATGGGAGTAGAAGGTATAATGTCAGAATTGAAGGTCTGCCGGAGAATCGAGAAAGTTCAAACCCTGTGAAATTCGCAGCTGAACTTTTTTCTAAAATAATCGGGGACGACTTTAAAGCAGCAGCTTACCGCATACGCGGATCAAATACCGTCAGACCCCGACCAAGATCTTTTATAGTTCGTTTTGAACGATTATCATTTAAGCTAGAGGTGATGGCACTCCTCAGAAACAAGGAAGATATTATATATGAAAATAACCACATTCGTATCTTCCCTGACTTCTCTCCAGCAACAGCTACTAAATGCGCAGCCTTCTATAATATTAAACAGCGGCTACGGCAAGCCAGTGTCAAATACAGCCTCCTGTATCCGGCAAAACTGAAAGTGGAATGGCAGGGTCAATTCTATGTCTTCGCTAGCAAGGAAGAAGCAGAAAAGGAATTAAGAATGCTGATCCCGGGACTATTCTGATACATAATAGTGAGTCATGGCAGTTAATGATAAAGCTAGGATTAATAATCTTTTGTCTGATCTATTCGTTTTAAAATACGGGTGTTTATCAGCATATATTCTAATATATTCTCATTATTACTTAGTATTACTAGGGCGCTATCTGTTTATGTTTTATTGTGCTTAATTATTCTTTTTCCTCCTTTTTTTTCTCTTTTTCTTTTCTAATTATTTCATCTCTACCCTAAACGAGACTGTTCAATATCATACCCTTGGTTTACTGTTATTGCTATTACTGCATTAAGACTTGTTATGCTTCTTCTGGACACATTTTTAACACCATCCCCTGGGTTTATTATCTGGGTGTATCATCTTAATGCACTAAAATTGCTGAAGACTATATATATATTTTAAGTGCAAAACTCCTTTTTTTTTTTTAGAGATATCTCTATCTTTTAACCCTAAAGCACCACTGCATTGGAGCTTGTTTTGCTTTGGACGTACTCTGTCTCTGGGTATGTCAGAGGACATCACTCACTTGAGGAGGCAAAAAGGGAGGGTGGGGGGTTAAGGAGAGGAGAGAAAGAGAGCAGGCCTGATCTATACCTAATCTATCCTCTCAATCTTTATAATTATAATAAGACTATAAAATGACATCAAAAACTCAGAATCAGTGTCTCCATGATGGGACAGTTAACTTCGTAAGCTGGAATGTTAAAGGCCTGAATCACGAATTAAAGAGAAAAAAGTACTCTCTCACCTAACAGGTCTAAATGCTAAAATAGTATTTTTACAGGAAACCCACTTAATAAGCAAGGATCAGTTCCGGCTGCAAAAAGACTGGACTGGCCAAATGTTCCATTCTAGTTTTACAAGAAAACTAGAGGTGTGGGAATTCTCATACATAGAACAGTACCATTTGTAGCATCAGATGTAGTATTGGATCCTGAAGGGAGATATGTAATGGTCATGGGAGACTTATCTAACTGTAAAATGATTTTGATAAATGTTTATGCACCTAATGTTGATGATAAGGAATTTATACAAAATTTATTTGCATCCATTCCCAATCTGAACACTCATAAAGTTATAATGGCTGGGGACTTTAATTGTGTTCTAAATCCACTTTTAGATAGGACTTCCTCCACAGGGGAACGGCATCTAACACTGCAAAATAATTACAAAGTTTATAACTGATCACAACTTATCAGACCCCTGGAGGTTTTTAAACCCAAATTCAAGAACATATTCTTTCTACTCACCAGTACATCATTGCTACTCAAGGATTGATTACTTCTTTATAGACAATAACTTCTTGCCTAAGATTAAATCTTGCAAATACGATGCTATTGTTATTTCTGACCATGCACCTATGATCTTGGAGCTAAAATTACTAAGCCCCATACACTCACCCGCAGATGGCGCCTCAACCCGCTTCTATTAGCTGACGAGAATTGTACTGAATTTATATCCAAACAAATCAAATTCTTTCTAGAGACAAATACATCCCCGAGATCTCTGCAGGAATACTCTGGGAAACTCTTAAGGCCTTCTTAAGAGGACAGCTTATCTCATATCTTTCCCACAGAAATAAATCCGAGGCCAAGAAAGTAGCAGAGATAAAAAGCGAAATTACTAAAATAGATGAAGAACACGCCAGACTACCAAGCGAGACTCTACATAGGAGGAGGCAGGCTCTACATTCAGAATTAAACCTCTTGACAACTAAAGAAACTGAACAACTAATTTACAAATCCAGACATCATTACTATGAACATGGGAGAAAGCTAATAAGCTTTTAGCTCAACAAATTCACAAGCAAGAAGTGCATAGCGCAATCTCGGTAATCACTACTACGAACGGAGATAAAATCATCGAACACAAAAATATAATGCACACTTTCAGAGACTACTATAAATCCCTATATACTACTGAGTTTAAAGAAGACAATACACAATCTAATGCATTTCTGGATACATTACAGATACCACAAATAGACGCTTTAGTGTGGAGGAACTTGATAAACCTCTGGCGTTATCAGAATTACTAGATGCTATAAAGTCACTCCAAGGCGGGAAAGCAGCAGGCCCTGATGGCTACCCTGCAGAATTTTACAAGAAATTCTCCGCTCAGCTAGCTCCCCTCCTATTATCTAACCAATCTCTTCCACAAACCTTTGCCAAGCACTAATCACTGTCTTTCCAAAACAAAATAAGGACTTATTACAATGTGCATCATACAGACCAATTTCACTTCTGAATAACGACGTTAAAATACTCTCTAAAATCTTAGCCAGAAGGATGGAGAAAGTGCTCCCCTCGGTAATATCACAAGACCAAACTGGATTTATTAGGGGCCGGCACTTATCTTCAAATCTTGACGCCTGTTTAATGTAATATACTCACCAACTAAATCAAACACCCCAGAAATATTATTATCATTGGATGCAGAAAAAGCATTCGTTATGATTGAATGGAAATACCTTTTACTACATTGGAGAAGTTTGGGTTTGGCCCAAACATTTGTGCATGGATTAAATTACTGTATACTAACCCAGAAGCTTCAGTTTGCATCAACAACATTTGCTCAGACTACTTTAAACTAGAACGTGGCACTAGACAAGGATGCCCCTTGTCACCGCTGCTGTTTGCAATTGCCATTGAACCACTGGCAATACATTGTCGAAATACTGATCAGATAAAGGGGATTAGCAGAGAAGGACTGGAACAGAAAATCTCATTATATGCAGATGACCTAGTACTGTATACACTCACCTAAACGATTATTAGGAACACCATACTAATACGGTGTTTGACCCCCTTTCGCCTTCAGAACTGCCTTAATTCTGCGTGGCATTGATTCAACAAGGTGCTGAAAGCATTCTTTAGAAATGTTGGTCCATATTGATAGGATAGCATCTTGCAGTTGACGGAGATTTGTGGGATGCACATCCAGGGCACGAAGCTCCCGTTCCATCACATCCCAAAGATGCTCTATTGGGTTGAGATCTGGTGACTGTGGGGGCCATTTTAGTACAGTGAACTCATTGTCATGTTCAAGAAACCAATTTGAAATGATTCGAGCTTTGTGACATGGTGCATTATCCTGCTGGAAGTAGCCATCAGAGGATGGGTACATGGTGGTCATGAAGGGATGGACATGGTCAGAAACAATGCTCAGGTAGCCTGTGGCATTTAAACGATGCCCAATTGGCACTAAGGGGCCTAAAGTGTGCCAAGAAAACATCCCCCAAACCCTTACACCACCACCACCACCAGCCTGCACAGTGGTAACAAGGCATGATGGATCCATGTTCTCATTTTCTTTACGCCAAATTCTGACTCTACCATTTGAATGTCTCAACAGAAATCGAGACTCATCAGACCAGGCAACATTTTTCCAGTCTTCAACTGTCCAATTTTGGTGAGCTCGTGCAAATTGTAGCCTCTTTTTCCTATTTGTAGTGGAGATGAGTGGTACCCGGTGGGGTCTTCTGCTGTTGTAGTCCATCCGCCTCAAGGTTGTGCTTGTTGTGGCTTCACAAATGCTTTGCTGCATACCTCGGTTGTAACGAGTGGTTATTTCAGTCAAAGTTGCTCTTCTATCAGCTTGAATCAGTCGGCCCATTCTCCTCTGACCTTTAGAATCAACAAGGCATTTTCTCCCACAGGACTGCCGCAAACCGGATGTTTTTCCCTTTTCACACCATTCTTTGTAAACCCTAGAAATGGTTGTGCGTGGAAATCCCAGTAACTGAGCAGATTGTGAAATACTCAGACCGGCCCGTCTGGCACCAACAACCATGCCTCACTCAAAATTGCTTAAATCACCTTTCTTTCCCATTCTGACATTCACTTTGGAGTTCAGGAGATTGTCTTGACCAGGACCACACCCCTAAATGCATTGAAGCAACTGCCATGTGATTGGTTGATTAGATAATTGCATTAATGAGAAATTGAACAGCTGTTCCTAATAATCCTTTAGGTGAGTGTATATCAGACACAGAAAATTCTGTGCCTGCAGTCTTAGCAGCACTCACAGAATTTCAAAAGATCTCTGGTCTCAGAATTAATCTGAATAAAAGTGTACTCTTTCCAGTGAACTCTCAAGCATATAATATTAGATTAGATACCATAACGTTTATCATTGCAGAACAGTTTAAATACCTAGGGGAAAACATTACAAGCAAACATAAAACTCTATATCAACAAAAGTTCGCCGTCTGCATGGAAAAAATTAAACAAGACTTGCATAGATGGTCAACCCTTCATCTCACACTAGCTGGAAGAATTAACACTGTTAAGATGAATATTCTTCCTAAACTCCTTTTTTATTTCAAAACATCCCAATATACATTAATAAATCCTTTTTAGGCAATTAGATTCGACAATAACCTCATTTATTTGGAATTCAAAACATCCACGCATCAAAAGAGCGACCTTACAAAGACAAAAGGCAGAAGGCGGCATGGCTCTACCTAACTTCCAGTTTTATTACTGGGCAGCAAATATACAGGCGATAAGAACCTGGACACAAATAGAAGAACATACACAGGCTTGGACCACAATAGAAGTAAAATCCTGCAGTATTTCTTTGTATTCCTTGCTCTGTGCTCCAATAAACACATGTTATCAGCAATATACTAATAACCCAATTGTGCTCCACTCACTTAGAATCTGGAACCAATGTAGAAAGCATTTTAAGACAGAGAAGCTTCTATCTGTGGCACCGTTGCAAGAGAACCACCTCTTTCAACCTTCACAAACATATGCAGTTTTTAACATCTGGAACAAATTTGGAATTAACTTGCTTAGAGATCTTTATATAGACAATGTCTTTGCATCCTATGAACAATTACAGAAACTTTGTTAAACAAAACCTTCCAGATTTTCCTCATCTTGCACCCTCATCCATGCTGGAAAAAATATTGCTCAATCTCAAGGACTCAGACACCATCTCTACAATATATAAAATCATTTTACAATCCCTCCCTTTCAAAGATCCAAGAGGACACTGGGAAAAAGATCTCTCAATTAATATATCAGAAAAGGAGTGGAAAGTAGCAATGCAGAGAATTCACTCGAGCTCAATTATACAACTCAAAATTATATATCAAGCACATCTGTCTCGACTAAAACTCTCCAAAATGTTTCCAGGGCATGATCCAACCTGCGAACGTTGCAACCAAGTCCCAGCCTCACTAGGTCACATTTTCTGGTCCTGCACCAAATTAACATTATTCTGGACAAACATTTTTAATTACCTTTCAGATAGCCTTGGACAATCCCTTCTAACCCATTAACAGCGGTGTTTGGTGTTCTTCCAGATGGGTTTAAAGCGGAGAAAGACGAACAAATTGTGACTGCATTCACTACACTTTTGGCACGCAGACTTATTCTGATAAACTGGAAGAACCCAAACTCTCCTCTTTTAAGTCAGTGGGAAACCGATGTGTTATATTATTTGAAGGTGGAAAAAATCAAATACGCAGTTAGAGGATCCGTACAGAAGTTTTTCAGAACATGGCATGATCTAATCAGTAATATTTTAAAATAAGTTCATAAAGCACAGAGAATTTATTAATTTAGGTATGTTTACAAGCCTTAAATTTAACGCTGTTTGGCTTGCTCTCTCTCTCAGGGGTGGGGATCGATCTGTTCTTAACTTAATTTTTCTCTTTGTAAAAACTTGATTGCTTTGTATGGATTGTAATAAAATGAATAAAAAATAATAATAAAAAAGTAATATGCACCTTCAATATTTCATAGTAAACTGTTAATTTAGTTTTCCTCCATTTATGCTCAGCCTTGTGGCATGTCCTCCTAAGTGTAGACAGAGTATGAATTTTCCAAGGTATTCTGATGCTGGGGGATTTTTTAACAATTTTTATGGGGTTGCAATGTCAATTACGTCTCTCACCTTAGCATTAAAATTGTCCACCTTATTGGTTACATTGCTGGCTCTATTAGGACAAGCAATACTCTCAGACTGACCACGCCTAATACTAGCAAACCTAGAGGCTGCTGTTGCATCAAAATAAAGTTTTCTAATAATATGCTGCTTTTTATTTTTTATTTATTTTTTATTAATTTTATTTCTAATCACCAGTATTTCTACATCAAAAAATGCTGAAATGGTCAGATATACCAATTTCTATATCCTGATTTTCTTTGACATCCTTTTGTGTTTCAACCTGTCTTGCCTGGCGTTTTCTCTCTCGATCATATTTCCATAATGCCAGCTTCTTAGACTTGGTCATTTTGATGCACCTTGCTCGTTCCTGTCTGCTTTTTGACTACCACCAATGGTAGATGGGCCCCCATTACCCACTGTGAAAACATCTTTTGTACTCTAGTGAATACTTCCTATCTTTGAAGGTGACGCTCAGTGTCCCCCTATGCCTTCCTTGGTATCCTCGTGTGTCTCAACCTGTCTTGCCTGCTGCTTTCTCTCTCAGCCGCATTTGACTGAGCAACCAAAGCAAAACTGGACAATCAGATTATGTGAAGAGACCAGACATGGACACAAGCACACACACACACACACACACACACACACACGCACACACACACGCACACAGACTGTAGCATTTATTCATATAGTAGATAAAAGTAGGTAGATATAAACTTGTGCATTATGTCGCTGCCTAAAACTAAGTAGAGCAGGATTTGGACTTTAATATTTAGAGATGTATTTCTTCTGCATGGTTTGCATTTCATCCTAAACAAAAGTAATTTATTTTTAATGCAGATTTTCTGTATTGAATAGACTCCTAATACACTATACAATTACAGAGATGTAGTAGTTTGCTCAGGGTCACACATTAAATCAGGATTGAAGATTAAACCGTTAACCCTGGGGTTTAATGCACGGTGCACATCTGATCAAAGTTCTATTGAAAAGATTGGTGAACATAATAATGTCACCTTTATAATAGAATTTAGTATGCTGTCATGGTTCTTTTCAAATTATTGTAGTAAGAATGCTGTAAAGCCAGCTAAATAACAACAGAACTATGACAGAGAAATTGTGAAGAAAAAAATGTTTTTTTTAAGAAACTGTAGGTGCTATCACTCAAATGCTTGATAAAATGAAAGCAAAGCACTGTGGGGAAGCATGTGATAAAGGGTAACATAACATGAAATGAATCATTTTTTTCCAAAGACATCACAAACCAACTGTTTATTACGTACTGCCCATAGGATGATAATCATTTAAGGTAATTTAGCAGGTTTCATGGTAACCATTTAAGGATGTAAAACTGAGTGTTCGTCATTAACTGACTCAAATATAACTTTTCACTCATCCCAAAACTAGGTGGCTTTAGTTCTGTCCCCAAGAGATTTCCTGGTTTTATTGCCAATCATATTTTCCACATTAGTTTTTAACTGAACATCTAGCATTATTCAGCTTCAGCATATCCAAATCCAAAGGGTTCCATTAAACAAGGGCAAAGAAAAGAGTGCTTCTGTGTGGTACTGTAATGGGCAAGTTGGAAACCCACCCTGCCTGGTAGACCGGAGTTCAGATTGTTTCAGGTAGGCCCAAAAAAGCAGCAGCTGTTGTTAAAGGTTGAGGTCAAGGGATGGCTCAGCACTTACAGTCATTCACCGAGCACAGGACTGGTATAAAAAAGAAACTATTGAGAAGGAGTTTATTTTACTCCAGGCATCTTGAGGGGAAGCAACTGCACCAAGGACAAGAGTGAGGCATGTTGTTTATACTGAAGAGGACCCAAATCTGGAAACTAGGACACAGACTGCTTTAAAGTCATAAAAACATGAGACAAAACTGTATTTTACATTGGCACTGAGCCCACCTCTGACAACTAGGAAAAAAGAGACTTCAACTGAGAAGCTATTGTTTATTGCTTCAAACTGACTTTCATACAAGCATCACTAAAACCAGGGATGGAAAATTTCATAAAAGATCTTTTGTTATGGTTGATTCAGTGCCACACTTCAGCAGTCTTAATATAAATTTGACTCTTAACTGGAATAATTGGGTTTAGAAATGAATTAATATATGTATTGGCATCACATCATCACTAAGACACCACAATGCAGTGTTGCTTTTATGATCACATTCAGAAAAGCGTATTATGATTAAGATGATACATTCTCAAGACTGTGACCATCTATTGCAGACTGTAGACATTTTCACTACTAAGGATAAATACATTTTAAAAGACAACTACTTTGTTTAAACACCCATTGTCTTCCTACCCTGCTTATTCAGTTCAGGGAAGCCAGTGTTTATTTCAAGCATACTGGGTGAAAGATGAAAACCAACCATGGACAAAGCACCAATCTATCACAGGGCACACAGACAATGTCATAAGAACATTTCATTTATTTCAATTGGTTCTTATTAAGGAAAATAATTTTAACTACAGAATAAAAAGGCAAATGCAGCATAACAAATAAGGTATAACACAGAAATATGAAACAAAGCTCTCCTTTACACTTACTTCTTAATAAAAAACCAATGGCTACACTAAAAATACAACCAGACTTATACTTCACAGGAGGAGTCACAGTATAGTAGGTTTTATTTTCCTCAATTAAATTTTACTAAACAATAGTACACATTACAAATGTTGTCCTCTTTCTTTGCCTGAATTGATTTATAGCACTGTTATTTCCTATGTAAGTGCTGCTCAAAGTTGTAAAAAAGTTAATATCTAAATAATGGATTTACAAAGATTTGTCTGTACTTTATATAGTTTAAACTGTTCGTTTGGGAATAGGGATTGGCAACTATACTAGGCTATGCTAAAATGCACACAATAAGCAAAACTGTAACTTGGCAAATGTTTTAAAAAGTGACATATTGAAAGCTGTTATCAATTGAAGTTCACATTCAAACTTGGCTCACTTAAAAGCATGATTTAACATATCAGTTAGGGAATGTGTAATAGCTGGAGGTATTTACTGTAAGTTCCTTTTGGACAATCCCTTGGGATTTCACAAAATTCCATCAAGATTCACAGTGTGTTACCTATTTCTGTGATTCCCCATTAGATTCTTAGAAACAGTAATTATGGGATTCTGTGTATATGGTAAAATAGAGACTATATTCAGAAGACACCAAGACTACCCCCGTAATTGTGTCTAGTGTAATGTTAAGTACTCTACGTTAATTGACTGGCACGTTTGTTTTTTGTGACTTTCAAGTGCAAAAATACAAGAATCATCAACATCATCTCCATTATGATTTTAAAGACAGCAAATAAAATAATGTTAAAAGTTTAAATTGTAAATTTACAATAGTCATAGATATTTGACAGTATAAAGACCTTAAAGCAAAACTGCTGCTTGTCTGGATGAAGAGGAGACAGTGAAAGTGGATTGGGCATGTAGTGAGGATAACTCCGGGCACTTCCCATGGGAGGTGAATAAGGCACAGCCCACTAGGTTTACACCAAGGGGCACACCCAAGACATGGTGGAAGGAATATATGTTTCAACAGTACTAGAAGTGTCTGGATATTCTCCAGGAAGATCTGGAGAAAGTTTTGGAAAGCAGAGAAGCCTGGTCAACTCAACTCAACATGTTGCTACTGCAGCTCTTACCAGGAAATGTTGGAATAAAATAATGATAATAATGATGAAAGAAAATAGTACATGAAAGAAGTTTTTTTTTTAATTTATTCATCTATTTTTTCAACCTGCTTATTCAGTTATGGTTGCAAGTCAAGGAACCTATCTCTAGACATAGAGCACAAATCCATCACCTGACACATTTACACTCAGCCAAACTCTTTTACTTGGGGTCAGTTAAGAGGCACGAAATAACTTAACAATCACATCTTTGGGATATCATGAGAAAACCTGAGTATAAAGAAGCCAAACAACAAATACACAAGGTGAACCTGCAAACTTACAAAGTCAACAGGTGGATTGACAATTCAAACCTATAAACTGGAGTTGTTCTGCTAAACCATTAGCTACTGTGCCACCATGCCACCTCTTAATTAATTTGTATTAAGTAAATGCTGAATTAAGACTTTACCTTAAACAAACATGCTGCTTCATAAGATTGTTTCACTGACGTGCCCAGTGACTTTCTCTAGAACTGAACCTATGTCAAAGAAATAAACTCTAGCATATAAAATAATATTTTTTATATTAAAGTATCATTTATAAAAACGAAAATATCAAAACAATCTGGCACACCAGTTGTTGCCTCTGTCTCACATAACCAGTGTTCTGAATTTGATTCCCCTGCTTAGTCATTTTTTATGTGGAGTTTGCAAATTCTCCCCATATTTGTAAAGGTTTTCTTGTGGGCTTCATCCCTGATCTCCAGAGACATGCATGTTAGAATATCAGCAAGTCAAATTTGGTTCTGGGCAAAAGTATGTGTGTGTGAGAGAGAGGGAGCCTTTAATGGTCTGGCACCCTGTCCAGTGCAGAGCTTGAACTGGATTAAGCATGATGGAGTATGTTGTGCTAAAATATCAAGAGAATAAACCTTAGGTTTTTAACATTCCATAAACATGTAATAAAAAAATGGACAGCTAAGGACATTTCAAATGTTTGTGCATTTTGAAAACAAATTATACAGTCAGAAATAGAACGTCCCCTTGTTTTTATTGGAAATGATACTATTTATTTAATAGATCTTACTAAATGCATTACATGTATTAAGTTATTCTTTATACAATTCACATTTATTTTAAATAACTTTGGCAAACATGTTTTGTCATTTGTTTACATTTTGTTATTTTTTATAGAATGTATTAAAAACATATAACATTCCATACAATCAAGTCAAAACTTAATAAAACTAAATTCAAATCAACCCCCACCTATGAGAAAGAGAGGAAGGCCAACAGCCAAAGTAAAACTATTGAGAGTAGTAAAAAGAGAAAGGAGTCTTTTCCCCAAATATACATGCTTAATCTAAAATATTATTGATTAGGTCCTGTCAGATTTTTAAAAATTTTTGAATAGATCCTCTAAGTGAGAATTTGATTTTTTTCCCAATTTCAAATCTACTCTTTATATATAAAATCCTAAGCCTAAAAGTGCAATGATTTTGTGTAATGTTTTTATGTGATGTTTTTATGTGATTTTTTTGTCACGCTTTTAATTATTTTAAAACCTACATATATATGTTTGGTATCATTTTCAGAATTTATCGAACTTTAATATGATTTTGTTAGATTTTTAGATTCTTATTTTGTTTTTTAAATTATTATAAACCAAAATATCAAGAATTCACGTACAGCGAGAGGAGACTTTGTGCCAAGAAATTTAACCACACCCGAGGCCGGAAATAAATGACAAAGAGTAGATGACAAAGACAGCTGCTGTACAGGCTTTTAAATGTTTGAAGCGCCGCGCGAGATGTAGATCACGTGGCACGGCAGCAGCAGCAAGCCAGCAGCTGATTGAGCAAAGAAAAAAAACTGTATTTGTTTTCCACTGTGTCACTGTTTACAGGGGGTTTCAGAGGAGCGACCGTGTCTCCTTGGGGTGTGTTCAGCCCCTCTCTTCACAACGTGAGCGGCAGAGACACAAAGTTGCTGGCGTGTAGCGCATGCCAGGGGGGTTGGCGAGTGAAGCGAGCGGGGGTAAGCCCACTAGTAGTACATACCGTAACATCACTTACCCACTGACCCAACGTTAGGTTTTTACATTCCATAAACATGTAATGAAAAAATGGACAGCTAAGGACATTTCAAATGTTTGTGCATTTTAAAGAAACAAATTATACAGTTAGAAAAAGAATTTCCTCTTGTTTTTATTGGAAATTATACTATTTATTTAATAGATCTTATTAAATGCATTACATGTATTAGGTTACTCTTTATACAATTCACATTTATTTTTAAATAGCTTTGGCAAACATGTTGTCATATGTTTACATTTTTCACTAAGAACTCAGTACATCTGGCGTCTACAAAAATATAACACTAATCTAAAAACAATTGACTATATCTTAGATGTTTTGGAAAAGAATAAAAGAAGATTCTTGGCAATTCAAAAGGTGGAGTTTTGGACAAAGAATTAAGTATTTAGAATAGGGAAGTGAAACTCTCTGAAGATCCCTTTCACTAGCTATCATCTTTTTCTCTAATTCTCACCTTTAATGAACATCGTTGCATAAGCATGTTTGTTTTCTTATTTCTGTATTCCAACAAGCTTGCAGTGTGCATAATTTGAGAAAGCTATCCATTAAATCTGTGTATCATTTTCATCCATTTTACTTTTGACATATAAAATTATTACACATACTACTTAGAAGTTAATATACTGTAATTACACCTACATCTGCTCTTCAGCAATTTACTTCCATTGCAGAACTGTATTTAAGAAGAATTAAAGCAAGCAAACCAAATTATGCAGGTTATGTTGCCTTATGAGATATAAGATGCTGTAATCGTTACAGACTTCCTATTAAATATTGCACCCAATTTGTCTAGCATCTTCACTCCTAGTGTAGGACACAGAGAAGCCTCTCAAGTGGACTACCTGCTGTGGAACTCAATTTAGAACAGATCCTCCTCTACCTGAATAACCTCCTTTAATCCTTTTTAAGAGATTAGAACCCCTGACTGAAAGTGCATGGTTCTCTCCTGTATATTTTACATTACAATAGTATTTTATGTGGTTATGGTATTTTACAGTGATTTCCCTAAATTCCTGTTTGAATAACAGAACAATAGGTGGAATTGGAAGATGCATGGATGGATGGATGGATAAGACAGTAAAGAAACTTTCTAGAATTATTACAGTAAATGTGCAATGTAACATTTGATTCTGTGCATGTCTGACAATAACAACATATTTTTCAAAGAAGGGGGAATTTTTAGGAATCATTGGAGAAATGATGTAGTAGCATCATGCATGATAAGATGAATCAGTTTCTTAAAATGACTGAAAATGATTTCACTGTCATACTTTATTATAGCAATAAATTATTTTTAGATAGCTTTGTTAATGTTATAACTGAAGTAAAATGGGTATACAGGGAAGGCTGAAATTAGTCTTCTCAACTAGGCTAATGACAAGAAAAATCTATAAAACATGTAACAATTTCTAAACATGATGGATCTAAGTTCAATTCAATTCCTTTTTATATATTGTAATTTTGATATATATTTGTATATATTGTGTTGTACCTCCCATTCACAAACTCACAGTGCTGTCTACATTTACAAACATTTCAACATTCTCTGCTTAAACCAATTCACAGTACACAGAAAAATCTCCAGTTTTAAGTTACTACCTTTGTTTATATAGGTACACTAATTCTAAATATTTTACATACTATTACAGGCTTAAAAGGGCAGAAATACTTTGACACTTGTGAAACCAGGGGCACGTACAGCCCGCTTAACCACAACACAGATAGGCAGGACACAGGTTTCAGTCCACACAGCACATGGTTTATTTACAAGTGCACTTTTCAGCACTAAGGTAATATAATGACACAGTCCCTTTGCCACCATCTCCAGTCTGCCAGACAGACTTTGCCCTCTTTCTCCCGACTCCCAGCCATTGACTCTTGTCGATTGGCCTTTTTTCATAGGTGCCCAACGAGCTTCTTCCGGCAGTACTTCTGAAAGTCCTGCCAAATAGGTCCCCACAAATGTCCATGCGTCCTCTGGTGGTGGCCATGGGCCTCAACAGGGTTGAGCTTCTATGCTCATGACCTGTGGCCCCGCTGGAAACCTAGAGGGCTGCCCTCTGTTGGTCCGGGGGAGAAGTGGTCTTGAAAATACTCTCTCCCCAAGTCCCTCCATTATCAGGGTGTCCCGGCCAGGTAAGGGCCCTGGCCTTAATCTAACACTGGAAAATTTTTTAACATAGAAATTTCTGGGGCTTTTTCCAGGACATCAGAAACCAGAACTGAGAAGAATGTCAGTGGGGAGGAAAAACAGAGTATATGAGGAAAAAAACATGCAGAAACTGGTAGAATATACAAACTCCACTCAAGCAAAGACCTAGCATGAAAACTAAGCCTAGGTCTGAGAGGCAACAGCACTAACCACTAAGCCATAATGCTGTTCAAATCTCAAAAGGCCATGCTGTACAGTTTTAAAATTTATGAAAAGTTTAAACTGTATGTACTGTACATGCAAGTATACTGCACATATATTTCTGAGAAGGTTGGCATCCTTCAACATCTGCAGTAAGATGCTGCAGATGTTCTACCAGACGGTTGTGGCGAGTGCCCTCTTCTACGCGGTGGTGTGCTGGGGTGGCAGCATAAAGATGAAAGACGCCTCACGCCTGGACAAACTTGTTAAGAAGGCAGGCTCTATTGTAGTATTAAAGTTGGACAGTTTAACATCTGTGGCAGAGCGACGGGCACTAAGCAAACTCCTGTCAATCATGAATAATCCACTGCATCCACTTAACAGTGTCATCTCCAGACAGAGGAGTAGCTTCAGTGACAGACTTTTGTCACTGTCCTGCTCCACTGACAGACTGAGGAGATCGTTCCTCCCCAACACTATGCGACTCTTCAATTCCACCCGGGGGAGTAAATGCTAACATTAATTTTATTTTAATTTTTTTCATTTTTATTACTATTTAATTTAATATTGTTTCTTTGTATCAGTATACTGCTGCTGGATTATGTGAATTTCCCCTTGGGATTAATAAAGTATCTATCTATCTATCTATCTATTAAATAACATTTTCTTAATTATTAAGTTCATAAACATCCTAATAGTAACAAAATAAGGAAATGAGAATAGTAAAGCATATTAAGCTAAGACATATCTCAACAAGGAATAGAAAAATGAAATTTGGGTCTACACAGATTTCAGTCCTTAAAGAAAGCAAAACTCTATGTGACCTAGGTCATGTGGCTCTCAAGCCCCTTTGGATATTCTGCAATGTACTCATTTTTCCACACATGTTACTCTTCTCTTGATTTCTTTACTCACCACTCGATAAACTTATTGATTAGTTTCAGTTTGCTTAATTAACCTTAATTCACCTTATTGATTCCTATTAAAATGCATTACTTCCAGAATTCCACTTTCACTATACACCATTCAAATAGTTATGGGATGTCAATGTGCACTCATCAGATTGAAAATAAATTGATCAGTATTCATTTGATTCTCTCTCTCTCTTCTCTTACAGCTGAATTTTTTTTAACTATTGAATTGCATGGGTAGAAATTTGGGCCATCCAATCAGTATGTAAATATGTTTTCTGTCCAGTCAGCACTTGACAAGACTTTTTAGACTCGGACAAGATGTGACTTTTTCAGAGAGATACTTACACGTCCCGCGACATGAGACTTTGTGCCAAGAGATTTAACCATGCCCGGGGCCGAAAATAAAAGGTAAAGAGTAGATGACAAAGTAGAACGTCATAAAGAATTCAAAAATGTTGGCACTATACACATGCAGAACAGGTTAGAGATAATAAAAGTACTAAAATTTGAAAGTCTCAAAAAAATTATAGTAAAGATTGCATTAGCGCAAACAAACGGAAATTATTATTCGGTGAAATAATGGAACAGCTAAAAGAGATTGAATATATTGTTCGGATTTAAAATTTAAGTTGGAGACTTGTAGATTGTCTACTTCGTGTTGCCATCAGGGAAAAGTAGTGTTTCTTCCCAATGAAGAGGTGTAGCCACGAGAATTAAAAGATATGTTGTTTGATGAAAGTGAAATCCATATACAGTATGTGAGAGGCAGAGATGTGAAGTGGCTGGTGCGTAGCACAGGCTGGGGGGGTTGGCGAGCAAAGTGAGCAGGGGGCAAAGGCCCCTTGTAAAGATATTAAGAAAAATGAACATTTCTGGGAATTATTAAAGTCTGGACAGATTGAGTTGAACTCAGTCAACAAATCAAACAGTGGTAAGTGGTGACACACTGAAAAGAAAATTCTATCTGGAAAAACTGGAGTTTTATTCAGCTGTACTGGTTCACCCTATTTTGATTCCAAATATTTTTGTAAAATTGTCCATTTTACATGATCATACTGGGGTGGATATGGCAGGAAATCATTCTCCCTCTTCAGATAAATAAATGAATGATAAATAAATGAAAATGAAATCTGTGGTGGGTTGGCACCCTGCCCAGGATTGGTTCCTGCCTTGTGCCTTGTGTTGGCTGGGATTGGCTCCAGCAGACCCCCGTGACCCTGTATTCGGATTCAGCGGGTTAGAAAATGGATGGATGAAAATGAAATGATATAAAATGACAAATAAATGAATGATAAATAACTAAACAAATTAATTGCAATTTTATCTGCAAAACAATTAAGTGGTAAAGACTTGGCATTTAACAGAATTTATATATAGCTAAAAAGTCAAAGTATATATACTTTAGTATGTTTATGTTCCAAACTCCATGATGCAATACATTTCTTATAAAAGGTATGTTACACAATAAAGTGTATTTGTGACCCTGCAAAATGACAGCAAATTAAACACATAAATTGTTTAAAGGGAGTAAATTTCAATCTAATTAAAACCATATCTGTCTTAAAACCCAACAGCTGTAGGGGCAAACAATCAATATTTACTTCATATAGTACCCTAAGCTGAGTACTCCATTACATCATATTAAAAAGAAAATCATTACAAGCAAAAATTTGTAATACAAATAAAATAAAACAAAATACTTAAGAGTATGCAAACCAAACTGCATTAAATAAAATTACAAATTATTTAAACCAGATGAGGGCATTAATTACAGAAGAATGAAATCAGAACAAATTTAGGTAACAGAGATCAGAATACAAGTGAAAAATGGTGTGTTTTAAGTACAAGTTGAACGAGTCGCCTGATAGTGCTTCACAAAAAGACCTAAGGATAAAGCCTTCCAGGGTGCAGGAGTCACAAAGTGTTCGTCAGGATCAGCACAATGAAGCTTTTAAAATGTGAGAGAGACCACTGTCTTAGGAACTTAGTTTTCTGGTTGGCTGGTATAATTTAGGCAATTGTGATCTTTCAAGAAATATATTTACCTAAGAAAAACTTTTTTAAGGTTTATTTTAGCACATATGGTGACACTACTGCCTTGCAATGCTTGGACTCCGATTCATTTCTTGAGTGGGACTCTTTTTGTGGGCTTGGAATAATCTCATGGTGCTTGTGTGTATTTTCTCTATGGACTCCAAATTATAGCCAGAACCTAAACACATGCTCTATGGTAGACTGCATTTGTATAGATTTGCCAAGTGTGGAGCTGACCCCTAATTAGCAAGACTTGTGCTGCATATAGGGTTAAACAACACTGTAGTAGATAGAAAAAAGTGAATGACACTGGCTTAAGTTGATCTCAAAGAGTATATTTCTGGTTACCGGCCATGGGAAAAATAGTTAAATATCACCTAAAACATTACAACTTACAATACTCCATCTTTGTCACATCCAACATTAATGGAAATCTGCAACCAGCCTCTAGGATGAAAGATAGACAGATAGATAGCACTTCATTTGTCCTCAGGGGAAAACTGGATTTTTAAAGAAGCTCAATAACTAAATAATATACTATGACAAAAAACAAACCACCCCTCAAATACACACTAGAGTGACTAAAAAGAAAGCAAGCTTACAACTTGGCTGAAGATAAAAAGAACAATCACAGTGATGCATTATGCATGTGTATTGTTGTTGGTATAAAGGAGTCCCACTGGTGTTTCTTGACACATATCTGCAGAATTATATTGGCTGAAAGTACTTAATGCTAATGTGTCAGAGAGAGGATGTGCAGCATTGTTCAGAATGACACTCAGTTTGTCCTTTATTTTCTCTTCGATACTCCCTCAAAGTGGTCCCCTTAACTGAGCCTGCCTTTTTAATTGCCTTGTTGATTTGGTGGGTATCTCTTAAAATGCCCACAGAAAATTACATGGGCCATCACAGAGTTTTAGAACATGTAAAGTATGTCACCATTCACATTAATGGAATGCAGTTTTCTTAAAAAATTGAGCCTGTTCTGCCCTTTCTTATACAGTTCCTCTGTGCTACAAGACCAGTCCAGCCAGTCACTGATGTGGACTCGCAAGTACCCACACCAGTGTGGCACCTCAGCATTCACTCCCTGAATAATGTCAGGACACAGGCTTTTTGGTGCAGCAAAAGTTAATAATCAGTTCCTTGGTTTTGCTGATGATGATCTTCTGTTCTCTTTGCACCAAGAAACAAAGTTCTGCACCAAACTCCTATGCTCTGTCTCATTCCACTTGTGATGTGATGGTGATGGAAATAATAGTACTACTATCACCTAAAAAAAGTTACATTCTCGAGAAACTGCAATAAACTCCCTAAACCGTGTGATAAAGGATGTAACCTGCATCCAGCAAGAGGCCGAGGGCAGAACTAAGCTTCCATACCGACTCCGCAACCTTCAAGTGGATCAGTTACGACAAGGACTGGAATACTCGTGCGCAAGTCATCGTACCAATGGAATATTACATAAACTTATAACACCAGCGTAAAAAATGTTATACAGTATATATATTTATATATGTATTTATATATATATGTGTGTGTGTACAGAGAGAGAAAGAGAAAGCGACGACGCTTAAATATTTTCCAAGGACTAAGTCTGCCACATACAGAAAAGCAGAAAACATAAATTACATAACAGAAAGGTATATCGAGGTCACTACGGGTATAGTAATCTTAACGGCGTATTTTGCCAAAGTAGCTTTCGCTTGTGTTTTCCAGAAGCAGTCAACGCGTTTCCCGTATCATCTATCATCCGAAGAGCCGGTGTAATCTTAGACCTGCTCGTATCTATGTCGTTAATAACCAAAGTTGCTCTTTCCGCGAAATCACTGCACTTTTGTAAAGCCCTGGCCAACATGGCGCATCGTTCCTGACGTGGCCGACCCACGTCCCCCGCCCGCCACCGTTACAAGTCTTCACAAGACACTGTGCCCGAGAACTGCACGTTTGCCTTCAGCAGTTGGGCTTCTGCCCGAGAGCAAAATATAAAGTATTACTCTGTCAGTAGAACAGCAATAACCAGAACAGCTGCAAAGTGAAATCAAGTTAGAGTAGCACCATTGTGTGTTATATTTGTAAAGCATATGCTGGCCACTTTAGAGTTCACTTTATGCATAAAATAGACAGTAATACATGATACTCCATCAACGTGTAGGCTGAGGATCACTATTGCGCTTACCTCACGGACCACGCGGCTTTAGGTCGGCCCAGCCGCTTAATTCCAGAGATGCAAAATTGACTCGTATTTTGCCCAATCACAGTAAGATGTCTACACGCGTCACGCCTATACATACGTGTGATTTGTGCATTCTATTGTCCTTCTAGTTTTCCCTCCTCCGTTTGCCTTTTTAATACCGTCTGAGTGGGTTGGGCTTGAAAGATAACCGGGACGGGAGGGGGAGTGGAAAGGGTGTTGTATCTTTGTGAACTTTACCAGTCACGCGTGAGGGGGCTGCAGCTCAGCTTCAAAACGAGAAAGATAGAGCCTGACGAATTTAGGTGCGTTCATTGTCAGCATACTTTTGGAAGCTGCTACAGTTTAGTATCTAATTCCAGTGAAGTCACTGGCAGACCTGTTTTAGTTGTTAGTGGATAAAGAACCATTACAGTCATGTTCAGCTGGGTTAGTAAAGATGCCAAGCGGAAAAAAGAGCCCGAGCTTTTCCAAACGGTTTCAGACGGGCTGCGCAAGCTTTACCGCACTAAACTGTTACCCCTTGAGGAGACATATCGATTCCATGAGTTCCATTCGCCGGCTTTGGAGGACGCTGACTTTGATAACAAACCCATGGTATTACTGGTGGGACAGTATTCAACTGGTAAGACTACTTTTATTCGCCATTTAATGGAGCAGGATTTCCCCGGCATGAGAATTGGACCTGAGCCGACCACCGACTCATTCATCGCAGTCATGCATGGCGACCAGGAAGGGATCATCCCAGGAAATGCTTTAGTAGTTGACCCAAAGAAGCCCTTCAGAAAGCTGAACGCGTTTGGCAATGCGTTTCTCAACAGGTAAACCTGCAGTTGGATCGCACACGCATGCAAGTTTGAGGAAGGCTGAGAATCTTCTTTTGCTTTGTCGTGGATATTTATCTCCAGGTTGTTTTTTTGATTCAGTGTGTACAGTCGCTCTCCCAGTTAAAGAATCATCTCCTTGTATTTTACTGTATATGACACGCATAAGAAAGTTATCAAATGTGACTTTTCGTTAATGGTTATTAGTAGAAGCTTGGGCTGACACTTTTTAGAGTGATCGACCGGTGCGTACTACTTCAAGCCTTTAAATTATTATTTGTCGCTTAATTTTCCCTGCGTATCATTCTGTAGCCACGCCACTCGTTTTCATGTAAAAAAAACTGACTTTCCTTCAGTTTGATTAGCGTGCGTAAGTTCAGACATTCCCTGCCACACCCACCCGGCTCAGTTGTTTTACGACGTGAACCAAGTCTGCGCGACTGCAGGTCTACAGAGTGTGGTAATTCCCTTTCTCTGCAGTGTTCTCGAACCACTGCCAGAAGGTCTAAATTCCAGGGACTGTGTGAGAGTGGATTTGCTGACAGCGCCAGATGTCACCAGACGTTCTCTCTTGTCCATCATATAAGTTACTGAAGTGTGACACAGGGCAGAAAGCAACTGGAGGACTGCTCGGGCACTGAAGTGGCAGTTATTTAAAACTTTCTAATGAACGCTCCGTGGTAATGGGTGATGGGTTGTATTTGAATTCCGTGTTCCTCGCAGCAGTGTTTTTATGAAAAAAGTTATAGTTCAGTTTTCATTCTGTAACTGCATAAAGGAGAGGGCTCCATTAAAAGCAGATTTGAGTTAGAGGACGGGAGCAGAAGTGGGTGAACTCTGAAGGTCTGCCAAATAAGTTCCTATTATGTAGTGAACTATTCGGAGCAGAAACAATCCGCCTGAGTGACAAATGGTCACTTCATCTTAAAAAAGAGAACAACTCATGTCTCTTACTAATAAATGTCTTGCCACGTTGTCATATGTGCATTCCACCTCCTTTTGAATTAACTGTCATCAAGAAAATGATCAATTTCCTATATTTTCCATATAAACATCTTTTCAGTGAGCTAAATTTTAGGTAGTTTTAAATGGCTTTTGATTTAAGCAAAACGTTTGGGAAGCATTTCTTATGTACATCAGTCACACTCTGGTGTGAATGTGGAGTCGTATGTATAGCATTTATATGCTCTTTCTAAATTTTGTGGGAGTTTCCTCTTGTCTCTGGTTTCTTTCACAAGTGCATACCGACTTGTGAACAACTGGTGGATGAATTCATTGCTGCTGGGGTATCGTATAATTTTCTGTAGTTCTGTACAGGAATAAATTCTTTCCAGGTGATGTATGAGTGATATAGTAGCTCTTCTGCCTTAAAACGGCAAACATTAATTAAGTTCTTGGCTGGGATGCCCTCTTTGTCTGTTCTTCCCTGTGTATAAGAGGTATTCACCTAGGGGATTGAACTTTGTCTCAGACCTATTATGTTCTGCAAAGTTGCATAGTGACTCAAAATTAGTGTGGTGGATCATTCTAAATAGGTCCAGTGTGACATTATACGTGTTCATGAGGCAGCACAGCAGTGATCTGATGTCCCATTTGGTGTGTTTCCTAGCAGGATATATATATTTTTTTAAACCCTGGGACTGGCTTCACTTTTCCTCCACCCTCACCAGGAAAATTAACATTTTCAAATTGGATGGATAGAAATATGTCCATGATGTTTAAATGGGTTTAATGAATCCCTGGTTTATTTGTTTGTGCATTCTGTCTCTGAGGGATTCACTCTGATGTGTAATTTGTGTCCTCGGTGATGTCATTGTGCCTGCATGTGCTGTCTCTTTTAAGACAGATTTCACGAGTGCTTAGCTCAGCTGTCGACGCAGGAAGGCTGGAAACAGCTGATCATTAACTCCTGTCATCCTGTCCCTCCCGTATATCCATTCACTCACGCACACATAAAGTTGAGTTATATTTTCACAATTTTAGCTCATACTTGTATAAACTTTTTTAGAGTTTCACATTACTTAATGATTTTGTCAACAATGAAATACTAAAGAGCATAAAACAATAGGAAAAGTTTTTTTTTTTTTTTCCAGCATGCAAGTGTTTTTTTTTTTTAAAGGAAGATAATTATTTCTGGTTTTAACCAGTTATTCTTATGCTTTATCCTGACCTGTCCATCGTCTGAGAAAGAAAATGTTATCTGTCCTCATTTTTACAGCTGTTCAGACGCCAAATAACATTCGGGGCCCATTTACTTCTAATTAAATTTAACAACAAGTGCCCTTTGGACACTACTCATTAGAATAACTTTATTACAAAGTGATGAACGCATTGTTATTTAGAGGGATTATAAACTGCACCACTAATTGTATTGAAGATTTAAGGAGCTGCTTCCTGATACATTTTGGAATGGATTATGTAAACTATTTTAGATAGATAGATACTTTATTAATCCCAAGGGGAAATTCACATAATCCAGCAGCAGTATACTGATACAAAGAAACAATATTAAATAGTAATAAAAATGAAAAAAATAAAATTAATTTTAACATTTACTCCCCCGGGTGGAATTGAAGAGTCGCATAGTGTGGGGGAGGAACGATCTCCTCAGTCTGTCAGTGGAGCAGGACAGTGACAAAAGTCTGTCACTGAAGCTACTCCTCTGCCTGGAAATGACACTGTTAAGTGGATGCAGTGGATTATTCATGATTGACAGGAGTTTGCTTAGTGCCCGTCGCTCTGCCACAGATGTTAAACTGTCCAACTTTAATCCTACAATAGAGCCTGCCTTCTTAACAAGTTTGTCCAGGCGTGAGGTGTCTTTCATCTTTATGCTGCCACTCCAGCACACCACCGCGTAGAAGAGGGCACTCGCCACAACCGTCTGGTAGAACATCTGCAGCATCTTACTGCAGATGTTGAAGGATGCCAACCTTCTCAGAAAGTATAGTCTGCTCTGACCTTTCTTACATAGAGCATCAGTATTGGCAGTCCAGTCCAATTTGTCATCCAGCTGCACTCCCAGATATTTAAAGGTCTGCACCCTCTGCACACAGTCACCTCTGATGATCACAGGGTCCATGAGGGGCCTGTGCTTATGCCTATATGGTGCTCAATACTTATTTGTGCAATACTGCATTTTTTTTTTTAAACTGTACTTAAGAGTGTTTCTTATGATATTATAGATTAGTATTATAGGTTAGGCACATGATTTTTACTAGTATGTTTTGTTTCTACATTTCTATCCACAGTCTTGTGGGTAAAGTTATTTTGTAATGAATTCTTATAAATAGTAAGTAGACTAAAAGTTTAAAGATTCCAAATGAATGAGCTGTTTGTCTTTCTTGCCAGCTATTGCTGATACTGATGTTGCAGTGGGCATTCTTAAGTCCTTTTTTTTTTTTTTTCCCTCCCCCAGTAGGGCAGAGAAGTGACTCAGAGGCTAGGGATCTGCGCTAAATGCCAGAAGTGATTCCACTGTGCTGGGCCCTTGAGCAAGGCCCTTAATCTGCAATTGCTCCATCCTAGTTATGATGTTAACCTGCATCCAGCCATGATAGCAGATATTCCAACTTGCCAGCCACTGTTTTTATATTAAAAAAAAAAAAAAAATCTTACACTATTCCTCACAAAATAGTGTGGTGCTGAGGTTGCATGGCTGCACTCGGACCCTAATTTGTGATCCTGAGGTAGTTCATTGTGTGACAAGTGTGGCAATGCGCTGCATCAGTGCATGCTCCCAACCTTCCTCCCTCTCTCTCATTTCCTTTTGGAGAATTCCCAGATGCTTTCACATCATTCAAGAGAGAGAATCATTCCAAATTGTGCTTGTAACATCTCCCATGGTAGGCTCTTAGGGCCATCTTAACTATTTGTCCAAAACATCTCAAAAGGATTGAATCCTCTTGATCTAGAACGAAGCTGTGGTTCTACCCTAAAGTCCTCTGATATTGCTGAGCTCTTCATCCTGTCAAAGGGAATGAGACTGGCAACCATACACAGGAACACCATTTACTTGCAGCCTCATTCTTTCAGTCACTATTCAAAGCTTTCTGTATGACAGTGATTGACCAGTAAACTGAAAGCTTCTGTTTCATCCCAACACTCCAGTGGAGTGCCTGCCAAGAATATTGTGGCCATTGCACCAGTTTATTGGTCAGTCTCACAATTGCCCGGACTCACTCAGCTTAGAAACTCTACATCGGGCAGTCATGTGGAAATGCTAATCAGTTAACAACTAAAGGTAGAATGGATATAAAATGTGTTACAATAAAATTTATAATACATGATATATACCAGGCAAACATTAGCTTCAAGTTTTAATATTTGGCATTGAATAATTGTATAAATTTTAAGTTTCTTTACAAATGATTGGCAGTTGTGTTTTTTAAAGTATGTGATAGTTAAGAAGAGTGCCTAAATACTATTACCAGTAATTCCTCTTAAGCCAAAATGTTTCCAGATCACTGCCACTTTCTCTGAGCCAGACATTCACAAGTATCCTAAGTAAATACATATGGTAAATTTAAGTGCATCAATTATAAATCATATAAAATTAAATACATTACATTAAGTATACAGTATGTACACTACATTGGTGTTGCACAGCAATAATGCCTCAAATTCAAAAGACATCATTGATGCACAGCCCTTGTAGTCAAGAAAATAAAAAGTATAAAGATGGGGGTTACTATATAGCAACCACATTGAATTAAGTAAAATTATTATATTTACCTATCCTGTACTTGGTTAAATACAATAAAACCTTCACCAATGGTTATTTGGAAATGTTTTGGATTCTGTTCCTGGGATGCTTATGTTGTAAGCATTTCTGGATTTGCATATTGCCTTAAATGGATTTACCATGCTATGAGCAGACCAAATACACTAACAGTATGCTAAGTGTAAGGGGATGGGGGAATACTGTAGCTGTGCTTGTAAATAACAAATGGTGTAATCCTGGACATATTATGGATAAAGAGAGAATATGGTATGCAATCAAGACATTGAGCTGCTTACTGTCAGTATGTGCCACACGGTCTGCCACATGAGTCTTCCCACATCATTCTGCTTGTGGTTTACATTCTGCCCTCTGCAGTTCCAAGTATAGCATAATATGCATGGCTTTTGCTAAATTTTGAACTCTGCACCATAGTTCATTCATTGTACTCACTTGGGATTTCAATCGGGAGTTTCTCTTAGCAACTTTATCCACTTTTGATCAGTTTGTCAAGTGTAGCACACAAAATAACCGAAAACTCAACCTCTTGTTTTCAGATGTCCAGGATGCTTATAGCTGTAAAGCTCATGCCCCTCTTAGAAGTTTTGACCACAGAATACTTCACCTTGTGTACCAGTTTAATCTTCTTGTTCTGCAGCAGCTGATTATCACCAGGTCAGTGATGAAGTGGTCACCTGATCCAGTGGACTCTTTGAAAAGGCTACAGACAAGGAAAAGTTCTGTGAACAATTGGTGGTTAGATTGATGGAGTTACTGACTGCATTGCTGGGTATATTCATGTTCTTCATTTTGTTCCATTAAGGACTGCTCAACGGTGACCCAAGATTTGTTGGGGAATCAACCAAACTGAAGGTTGTTCTTAACCCAAAAAAAGAGAGAGCCTTCAGAGTTGGAGATGTTGGGGTGGAGGATGGAATTTAGAGGGTAAAGGAAGCTACAGTAAGGAAAGTCTAAGTAGGTGCAAAATAACACAGATGATTGTAGAAAGAAATGAAAAAGATCACAGTCTTAATAACATTCAATTGCATATCGGATGTAAGAAGTACAGAGAGTTGAAACAACTTAATATTTACCCACCCAGGTGTCTGGGTAATCTGTGTGTTTAAATCCCACTTGTGTCCTCTCTCCACTGCACATTACTCTGCAGGACTGTATACCAATGTCTACATAACCTCCCTCCCCCTCATTTTCCATTTATACTGCTGCATACCACCTGCCACTGTCCTCATGCACCAGCTAGAATGAATTATACTCACCATTCCACCAACCTTTCAGATATAGTACACAGCACTGACCTTCACAGTTGGACCAGGGGCCTCATGTATAGTGCCTTGCATAGAATTCTCAGTAAAATATGGTGTACAGACAAAATAATTCAGATACCTAAAACTTTGTGTACGCCAAGTTTCAGGCACTTCTCCTTTATAAATCCAAATCAACGTTAATTTTAATGCACATGCATGTGTCTTCAGCCCCACCCCAACTCCTCCCAGAATTTTGCTTATTTGAATATGCAAATCAATATAAAAAGCCCCTTTTGTTCAGTGTTTTGTTAAATGACCATGGGAAAAGCATGTGTTATATTAAAAAAAAAGTGAATGCGTAATGGAAGTCCTACTCGGTGAAGTGGAGGCAAGAAAAACGTACTATTTGGTGGCTTAAGCAGTGGTATAAACAACAAACGGAAATTGATGGAGTGGTACAGTGTGGCAGAGGGACTCAAAAGTTCAAGTTCAGAAAGTTACAGTGTCTGAAATAAAGAAGTGGTCAGAAATCAAAGTTGCCACTAAAAGGCGAGTAACAGTCCACCTTCGAGATTAAATTCAACATTTTAACTTTCAGAAAGTTCCATTTTAATCTCTTAGTTTATTTTGTCATTAAAGTAGAATGTCGTAAACTTTGTCTTAAAATCAATATTTAATTTACTAGAGTTTCTCAAATCCCATCATAACTAAAGTAGCATATTAAATGCTTCATATTTTCATGTGTTCCCTGACCCAGTCGTTAATCACTATGTACTTAAACAGGCTTTATCTTGCACCAACAGGAACGGGCAGGCAGTTATCGCCACACAGAATACATTACATTCATGATGTTACAGCTCTCTGAACATTTTAGAATACTAAGATGTATACGTGATATCATTTTCATGATGTAAATTCATTAAAGCATGTATTTAAACATGTAGGGACATGGTGGTGCAGCGGTAGTGATGAGGGATTGTTTGTGCCATGCACATGATGCTTGTTGGGATGCGAGCAACCCTGAATTGAATAATTTATTGGAGCAGTACTGTGTCTGTCAAATGTACCAACCCCCAATTCCTGTCCTTACCTTTTCTTTCTCCATGTAACCAGTCACCACACAAAGTGTCTGAAATAAATGTAAAACCATCTTTAGGCTTAGAAAGCCTGTTCTTCAAAACATTTAAAGAACACTGAAAAAGGTTAATTAATTATTCATTCCATCCATCCGTCTAGGGTCACACCAATCCCAGCAAGCATGAGCTCAAGGCAGGAACAGTCCCTGGATGGTGTGCCAGCTCATCGCTACCGCTGTGCCACCATGCCCCCACATGTTTAATAATTAACAGTATACATTATTTAAATGAAAATAATTTATCTGTAAAATGTAATATACTGTAAATATTTTAATGCATTTCTTCATAGAAGTGTATTTCTTAGTATTCTATCAGCATACTGCTATAAGAGGATAGCTCTTGGTAATCTAAATTGACTTAGAAGCCTGTCCTGATTGGACTGCAAGTTCACATTGCAATGCTTATTGAATTTATTAAAATCTAACAACATTCCATACAAGTAAGTAAAACTGAGCAGAATCATGTGTACGCATGATTTGCGGCTGCCATGAAAATGTGTGTAGCTTTATGCCAAGTTTAGTTTTTATACATATTCGAAGTGAACGTGGAAATGGGTGTATGCAACATTTTTTGGCATACATGAGTTCTCAGATGAATTAAGAACTTAAGGAAATTCTAGCAAGGCAAAGCTGCTAGACCTGATGGTGTTAACCGTAAGGTGCTGAAAGAGTGCACTGGGTAACTGTGTTTAGTTTTTCAGCATATCTTCTGTCTGAGTCTGATCCTACAAAGGGTTCCAGCTGCATGGAAAATATCTTGTGTGGTATAAGTCCCCAAGGTAGTGCAGCCAAAAGTCTTAAGTGGATACCGATTTGTGGC
Source organism: Polypterus senegalus (assembly GCF_016835505.1). Lineage (NCBI taxonomy): Eukaryota > Metazoa > Chordata > Cladistia > Polypteriformes > Polypteridae > Polypterus > Polypterus senegalus. The sequence goes on along the minus strand of NC_053161.1, from coordinate 11,712,397 downwards.
TCTGAATTCAACTATTTGCATCCCCTCAGCATAATTATGAATTTTTGGAATTACAGTGAAAATTGTTAAGGTGAATAATCGGTAATCGTAAAGGGGTTTGTGAATGGAGGAAAAACGCCGAAGTGTTTTGTCAGGTTAGGTGAATAGCTTATAGTGACCAAATAATGATACGGCAGAGGGGATGAGCATGTGTTACTGAGGTGGACAGTTAAATTAGTCACTTAATGGGCACAACACAAACAATGTACAGAGAAACTGAAAATGACAGTAAAGCTGTAATAAAGCAGAACAGAAGGGTGTCAGATTATAAAATGCAGTACTTGACATTTATTCTTAAAGATTGTGTTAATTCCTAGAATTGCTCATCTTTGCTTTGAAGGAGGAAGAAATGCAGTAGGTCTGCAGCGTAAGTAGGCGTTGAATGTGATTTGGGTAAATTCCTGGCCAAAAACAAAGGAAAAACCGAGACCAAGAATTACCAGTCCAAGTGGAGAGGGAAAACAAAATGCAATAGTACTTTTTAATGGAAAAGAAAAGTGAAATGATTTCAAAAGACCCATTATGTTACCATGAGCCACAATGATCTTTGCAATTCTTATTCACAGCAATTCAGCTGGAAATATTCTTTATGGGTACATATGGTAGGAGAGGTACTAGAGTGAATCGTGTCTTCGTAACAGTTTTCAGTTATAGTGCTAAATTGACAAATATTCATTAGGTGTACTTGCACATCCTTTTCCTTCACTTTAAAATAATTGCTTTTTTTTAACTCTCTTCACTATTGTACTGTATAGCTTCTGAATTTTTAAAAAGCAATATAAATATTTTTATATGAAAAACATAAATGTAGACAGTAAATACTCTATAAAGTAATGAGGGATCAAGTAGATGTAGTGGTATGCTTCATATCTTTTGAGATTACCAATGGTAAAAGTCTGTAATTTCTGCAGAATGTGCGATTCAGGAGTCAATTGTTTCATAGGATATTTACTAATTTGCTTACTTTTGTTTCTTGTGATAGTTACTAATAACTTCATATTGCCTATATTGTATGTTGTAAATTAGTTTTTTTTTTTTTGGTTTTTATAGGATGTTCCCAAATCAAATTTTTAGCTGTCCATATGTCTCCATCCTTTATGTTAGAGTGAAACTGGGTTTTAGATCTAGGTTAAGGACTAAATCGGACAAAAATTGTGCATTTGTTCTGGTTTAGACAGGCAATTTCTGCTTAAGCATAAATTTTATCTTTGTTTGTCTGTATGCTAAAACTGGTTGAATTCTGTATGATTTCCGATATTTGCTATTGTTAATATGAAATTTGGACGGAGAATGACTCAGGAAGAGAATGGATTCCAGATGAGGCTTCCTGCTCCTGCATCTTGTCTCCAGATGAGAGTAATGCATGGTGGAAGTTGGCACAATGTGTAGAGCTTGTATAAACACAAAGCCAATAGACTTCATTTTTCAAATAATTTCATCATTTAGATCTGAGAATACCACTTCATGCCAGTAACAACAGGTAGATTGATCATTTTCTTTATATATAAAATTCAGAATGAATTTAATTTGTATATGTGACAAATTCCCAATGTTCATCTAAAAAAGGAAAATACTAAACTATTACGTTCATTTTTAAAGTTTGCTCTTCTGGTGCTCCAGTTAAATGGTGTCCTTAGTTTAAAAAAACAAGATGAATCTTGAATCAAGATGAACCAGTAAGAAAATGTACACGTCATAACACTCGGGTGCATTCAGAGACTTAAATGTTTTGAAAGTTGGAGCATTTAAAAATGTTCTAGTGACTTCATCAAAGAGATAGTTATATGTAATAAATAGAATAGGATTTTTGCAAAAACAAATGTTCAAAAATAAAAGTAATAATACTATGTAATTTCATGTTGTTAGTGAGGTACATAAAATACATGTATTTAAATAGCACAATTTCATATACAGGTAGTTGAAAACTGACACCAAACAGGTGTGTGAGGGCTGAAACTGCTATCATAAATTGCAGGTTCCAACTCAAGTGATGAAAAAATGGCATCAGTTGATGTTGTATTTTTAGTTGTTGGTTGTGAATAGTCTGTTGCTAATTATAGTTCAAATATTCCTAAATGTAATACAATTTTTACAAGAAGTACCCAACAGATTTAACATTTTAGTTGAATTCTAAAGATTACATATGTTGGCTACATCCGAAAACATTTTTTCTTTTACTTTTTTTATTATATTGCTTGCCTAGTGTTTTAACTGTTCTATAAATAAAATTAGGCTATAAGTAAGATAGCTAACGTGGAGTGGCTAACATATAGTACTCCCATCTGCACCTGTGTGTACTGTAATAGATGGCAGACTGGCGTCCATGCCAGAATGGACTCCCTTCTCAGAACTGTCCGGGAGGCCCAGGTGACAAATGGGCAAGAAAATTGACAAGTGGTTCCCTGACTAAACAAGGATCTGGGCATTGGATACTATCGGAACTGTTGGTAAACTGGCATCCCAGCAGGATTAGATGGCAGAACATTGCCCACCTGGGAGGCCAGCTTGAAGAACAGATAGGGGGAGCTGAATTGTTCAAGCTACATGCTCTCCCAAACAGCTAGGTGGCAGCAACCCTGGAGTCAATGTACACCAACAGATGCCTGCAGGGCATGCTGAGAGTTGTAGTGCAATAGAGCAGTCCTGTTGGGGTCCCTGGGTACCACCAGGGGGTGTTACTAGGAGCTGTGCTCTGTGGTTTTTGGGGCTTCCGATTGACCCGTAAATATCCCACATATCCCAGGGCTATCGCCTGGCAGTGGAAGTGCTCCCGGGTCTAAGATAAAAGGAACCACATCTAGGCAAGTCGAAGTATGGAGGAAGGAGGACAAAGCTCGCTTAGACATGTGGAGGAGAGGAAAAAGAGAAAAAAAGGAATTATGTGTATTGGAAGAGGCATTTTGAAGATATTGTTGTTAATAAATAACTTATTTGAACCCAGGACTTGTGTTTGTATCTGAGGTTTGGGGTGCTGCAGTGCCCCCTACTGGTCACAACACTCAAAGTAAATCAATATGTTGTGTTTAAAAAAAAAAAAAACTGTTTTTTTTACTGTTCCAATGAAAAAGTGTATTTGATGATGGCCTTGAGGAATTTGTTTTTAGCAAAGAAGAAAATCAAGTCCTTATGCACTTGCTTTCAGTCAGTCAGTCAGCTCCTTTTCATTGTTGAGCAGGTTGTAAAAAGAAACCACGATGACTTCACTAAGCAGGAAGGCGCAGTCAACCACAGTTCAGAGATCTTCCTCTGGGTCAATGATCTTGGAGTTATGAGGGAAACAGACCAATATGGGCGTTCTCTGGTCTCTTTCTCCAACCTTTCTCGTGATCCCACATGCTTGGCTCCAGTGGCCTTGAATAAACTTAGTCCTTAACAAATCTCTAGAATGAGAGGGGAATGTTGATGGGTACTTACTGCTAAGCAGAAATTTGTTATGCAGAATAAAAATCACTATAAACCACCAATGTGCCAATTGATTAACCATTGAATTAGAGTGAGATTTTTCATTCTTAATTAGAGAGCAGCTGATTTATTCAGAATTGGCCAATATATTTTTAATGCAAGTCAGCAGCAATTGCTGAATGTAGTTTCCCCACCCCCAACCCCCTTGAATACTTGCTCTTACTCTTATTGGTTGTATTTCTTTCTCATGTGCATCTTTTAAACCCTTTATTTCCTTGGGCACCACCCATAACTTGGAACAGTTTGTTAATGTCCTGTAGTACCCTTATCTTGGCAATGTCAATGCCATTATTAACAAAATAATTAGGCTCATTGTTATAAACAAACATACTTGATGAACAGATAACCATGAGTGCCCATTTAGAAAAATGTTGCTCTGGACAAGAGTGTGTTTCTGGAATCTGCTAGGACCTTACTTTGGGTAGTCCAGAATTGTTGGGAGCCACATGATACATGTTGGCAGTATGCTGTCTATAATAAATGTCTACAAGTTAGCAAGAATCTGGTAGGGAAGGAAGTTGGATTTACTTTATTCAGCCACCTCAAGAAAGTGAGGGTAGTGTTGAGTCTTCTTAACGAAATAGATGATGATGAGTGACCACAAGTGATCATCAGTGATGTGGAACCTTTAGATCTTAAAATCGCTCCCCCTTTTGACTACCTCATTAATGTTATAGTTTCATTACCACCTCCAAGTCTCTTGAAATTAAAAAATGGCACCTTTGTTGGAGGATAGCTTGCTATTACACAATTCAGTAAGAAATTAAACTTCCATCCTACAGGCTGTCATTGACTTGTTGGCAATTTGACCCACTTGATGATAGTTATTATTCTTGATGGCCTAATCCTGAGTAAACGGGGATTAGGGCAGTGAGCAGAGCTATTTTTATTCCTGCTATGTTCAGTTATTGCAGGAACCTTTAGTCAGATGTTGTAATCAATGAAGCAGTCTATGCGTCATGTGAAAGAACATCCTTTTCCTTATGAGGTTTGCTGCTGCCTTGTCTGTCATGTGAAGGACCAAGAATCTGCAATGAGGACTATGACTTTCAAATGTCACTCACTGAGCTAATGAAAATAAATGAAAAAATCCATAATATTATATGCTGGGTATTTTAACATGATACTATTATAGTATCCGCATTTAGTAACACTGCATCAACAAATGTATATTGTATTACTCGCACAACTGAATTAGTAAGATATCTGACATGAAAAAATGTACAGCACCCCAGCAGAACACATGATTCACACACGGCATTTTTTTAAATGTTCTGTGGAGGAAAGATTTATTTTGAAAAAGAGTTTCTTTTCTTACATAATGAATTACACAAAAAATAAAAAATGGATGCACAGCCTCATAGGATTTCTTCGATAGTGGGGCAGCATGGAAATAAGAATTCAAAATCACACTGTTTTCAACACTTCATCTGTGTAGCACCAACATCATTTTATGAATGTATAAAAGTTTAAAAAACGTTATTGCATCATTTGCATGTTAATGGAACTTTTCCTAAGTATGTCATCAGAAAATCTACATGTAGCATTCAGAAAGTATATATATTTTAAATGTTAAATATTCTGCTCTGTTATTGCTTTAGATGACAGTGCCAGTGCACAGAAAATGCATAAGCATCTAAAATAGTTAAGTGATGTTTTGTTTGCCATTTTAGCTAGAAAATATTCCATTGAAAGTTTCAAGACTCTAAATCTTCCATCCATCCATCCATTTTCCAACCTGTTGAATCCAAACACAGGCTCACGGCTGTCTGCTGGAGCCAGTCCCAGCCAACACAGGGCACAAGGCAGGAACCAATCCTGGGCAGGGTTGCAACCCACCGCAGGACTCTAAATCTTAGGGTATCTAACAGATCTTAGTAAGGCATTAAAATTTTCTTCTCAATGTAAAGTAACACTGACACTCATGTGAGGCTTATAATAAAAGTTATATTCCAGAATATTTTGTTATCTTTGTAGAAAAATTGGACAGAGCAATAGAATGTTGTTTGAAATCATTAATCTTTCATACTGTTAAAATACAATATCAGACTTGTATGGTGAAGAAAATAATAAAGAATGAAAACACAGACTACTCTTTGATACAATGTATACAAGCATATGCATGTCTCTTCCTCTGTATGTAGGCAGCCTTATCTGTACCAGCATCAGTGATAAAACTTTATTTTGCACAGTAATATAAAAAAGGATTTTAAAATAGAAATATGCAGACTAAGGGGGTAGCTCACCATTTCGTTTTTTACTCAAGCCTTTTTAATTTTAGAACTGTTACTTGCATTTTGCCTGAGGAATGTTTTATGGTTTATTTGTCCTTTGTGCTCTTTTCAGTTAATCGGTCACTTTTATAGTTCCAGTAACGGTATCTATCATCACAAGATTCTTTACAATACAATAACAGCTACATTTTAAGCATTAGCAGTACAAATCTACAAATAAATGTGCATAGCAAAAGTCACAGTGATAACCAAGTAGGATAACTTGGGGGGGAAAAAAATGTTGGAGCAATTAAAGGCTATAGAGATCAGGAGAAGCAAATAATTGAACATTAAGGTAAACCAAGCCTTAGAAATTGACTCTGAAATTGTTTTGAATAACTGTATAATAGCCACTCAGAGGCTGAGAGATTTTTGAGAATTTAATGACAGGATTTTGACACAGTAAGAAGACCATTGTGCAGAAAAATAGTTTGCCATTTAAAAATGTTTATAAGGCGTAAACAGTGTTTGTGGGGTGGTGTTCATAATCAGAAACACACACTGAGAGTTATATTACAGGCAATGTAAATTGTAAAATTAGTGATGGAGAGCAAGAGATTTTTTCACAAAGCCTAAATCATTCACTTCTTTAATCTGTTGGTGGTCTGAAGACCCTGCTGTTACAGCTATAAATCTTTTCTTTGGATAATTCAATGTCCATAAAACTCATATGATTTTTTTTTCAATTAACAGTAACTTTTGTGGTAGAGAAAACAAATTTGTGAACACAAATCTGCAAATGAGGACACTGGTTTTACAGATGTATAATAGTATTTTAAGTTTTTATTTTTCAAAGGTTAGCTGTGGTTGAATTTCTGCCAAAAGACTGAAACATGCAGAAGTACAGTAGTTAGCAGTTAAAAAGAAACACTCCATTATATATATTTTATTGGGTGATGTGTTGTGCCAGGCCACTAGTTAGAAAGCAAGACCTTAATGGTAAGCAAACACATACACCTATGATACACAATTCTAGATGTTTTGAGGATACACTACAAATAAGGAACACAGGCTGCAGGAAAGAAGCACAAAGACAGAGAAGGGTTGGGCTTCCACCCTATATATTGTGGCACTGCTGATATGTCTTAAAAGACTGTCCAAAACTGGACTGTCTGGGAAAGACAAGTGGCTTGTTTTATAGGCAGTGGGGAAGAAGAGGAGAGGTCAGTAGCAGGGTGTGGAGACAAGAGTGGAACTTGGTTGGGGTTGAGGTGATCTTTACCTCTGGTGATCTGCAGAGGAAGGAGAAAAGACATTTGTGCATTTCGTCAACTAATGACCCAGCATTTTACCCTCAGTTAAACCCATTGACTGCCTTCCATGCACACGTGTGTGACAAGGCATATGTATGTTTACACACGGCAGTAAATCCAGGGATTAAAGAAAGGGGAGAGGAATGCTTTAGAAAAAATGTTTAATTGGAAATTTAAAGAGATTATATTTTAAAAACCAATTTAGTCGATCCATTATAGTGTTGTAGGAAGCAAGAGCCTATTCCAGGGGTGTCAAACTCAAATACACAGTGGGCCTAAATTAAAAACTTGGACAAAGTCGCGGGCCAACCTTGATATTTATTGAAAAAAATGTCTATAATTGAGGAAGGTTTTCCTTCTCATCAGATATAATGATTAACCATTTCATATGGAAACAAACTTAAGTTTTGCTTAAACATTGAATCTGGAACAAGCAAAGCTTAATACTATAAGCACATGTGAAATCAAATGTCAAATAAAAGACACATTGGTGGCATTCATTTCTTAAGTAAAATTAAAAAAAAAAAATCTTATGCCTCTTTCTCTATTTGTAGCCTTCACAGATAAATTTCAGTGGTAACCTTTTGATCACAGGATAACAATAATAATAATAATCATTTCCTTCAGTGAAAATCCAACCATTCAAGTCCATGTCTTGGAGTAGCAAGGAAAAGTGCAAAAGAAAACACACTACACTGTGATCTACTCTGATGCACACTGGTCCAAGCCAGACACCTAGCATCTCTTCTTGGCTGCTAGTTCATCAATGTTTGGGGTCAGGCTATGAGCTGAGGAAATCCTCAGGATTGAGTGAAGGTGTTCATCAGTGAGACGACTCCTGTGTGATGTTTTGTTCATCTTCATCAAGGAGAATAGTTGCTTACACACATACGGTATCTGCTGCCGAACATAGAGAGCTTTTGAGCAGCTTGGGTACGGAGCTGTGGCATTGTGTCAGGGATGTAACGAGGAAACTGTGCAGCGCCCACAGCGTCATACTTAGACTTCAGTGTGTCACCACACTGGAGTTCAATCAGCTCCATTTGGAGGTTAGTTGGTGAGCGTTCCACGTCAACTGCAAATGGATTACTAAGCAGTTCAAACTTACATTTCTGGGCATCAAAGTCGGCAAATCACTGGGTAAACTCGGCGCTGTGTAAGCCGAGTTTTTCAGCAAACTGTGCACTTGGGAATACGGCGGTAGAGATCTGTGTTTTTATGGTTTGGCAGCAAGGAAAATGGCCCATACACAATTTTGTTTTAAATGCCCTCACTGCAGCATACATGTCTGTGATGACATGGCCCTGTCCCTGAAGCTGCAGGTTCAGCACATCGAGATCGCTTGTGATGTCACAGAGAAATGCTAGCTCAAACAGAGACTCTTTATCTCAGAGCTCTGCTGTGTCTTTCCCTTTTCTTTCTAGAAACTGACAAATTTCTTTACACAGCTCGAAATATCTGTTCAGTACTTTGCCTCTGCTTTACCATCTCACCTGTGTAATATGGCACGACTGCGTATTCCAAACAACACTCCTCCAGAAAAGACTTGAACTGGCGTTGATTCAAACCTTTAGCTCTTATAAAGTTAACTGCTCGTGTTATAGTGCTCATAACATGTTCCATCTTCAGGGGTTTGCCACACAACAATTCTTGATGTATGATGCAGTGATAAACCGATAACTTACCTGCACAGTTCTTCCCCATCCCCACCGCATCTTCTCTCAAATCCTGGCCTCCAATCCACTCTTTTGACCGCACATTGCGAGCACACCATCTGTCGTTAGTCACACAAGTTTATCCCAAGGTAGCCTCATTTGAGTTACACATTTGGAAACCTCTTCAAAGATTTCTTTTGCTGCATTGATTTTAATCCCAAAAGTTCCTCCATAACAAACAGATTTGAGTCCACTCCACCGATGAAGACTGACAGCTGGACAGTATCAGATGTGTTACCGCTGTCATCCACAGCAAAGGAGAATGCAATGAAATCTTTTCCCTTTTCCATCAGTTCTTCAAGTAGATTTGTGGCACGATCAGGTACTGCGTTTCTGCTAAGGCTCACATTTAAAAATGCTTGCCTTTTATCTGGGTACACAACATCGCAAACTTTGATCACATACTTTTTGACAAACTCTCTCATTAAAGGGCCGGACTGATTTTGCAATCTCTGCTCTTACAATAAAACTAGCCTTTATAGCAGCCTCACTTTGTGATATGGCTTTTGTGAACATAGTCTGTCATGAAACCAAACTTCTTTTCATCTCCTGTACTTTCGGGCGCTTTTGCGCTATGTCCAGGTCTTTGTACTTGTCGTGGGGTTTTTCATTTCATAGTGTCTTCTTATGTTATATTCTTTTGTTACAGCTACATTGGCTCCCCACACAAGACAAACAGGTCTGTCATTTACATTTTTGAATAGATATTCTGCTTCCCACTTTTCTAGAAAGCTTCTGTTTTCCACTTCTCATTTGGCTATTTTTGGGAGGGGTGGCCTGATGTGACTGGTAGCATGAGGTCGCTCTGAATGTCAACAGAGGAGGGGTTGCTTATGGGTCCTGATTGACATGCCAATGCACCAGCAGAGCATTCTGGGATTTGTAGTATTAATGGTGCATACGCTGTCTTCCGTTGGGCCAGCTCTAGTAGATATTTGGTATTTTCTCGTGGGCCAAATTACAGTTTGACATCTATGGCATATTCAAATACTATTGAACACACCACAGGAACAAACCATATATAGAATGCCTACCTGTCATGTGACACACACTCTCCGTTTTACAGGGCCAGTTTATAGCAGGCATTCAATCTAACATCCATGTCTTTTGAATATACAGGTAGTCCCCAGGTTACAGACATCCGACCTGTGACTAAGAACGGGGCCGCAGCTGCGACGCATGCGCCTCAGTAACTGCTGCTCTGTCATCTTCGGCCTGGGGTTGCTGCAAATGGTGGCTGGACGGAGGCTTGGGGAGGGGGGGAGACTTGGGGGGGCGATTTCGCTGCTCACGCAGTGTAGTATCCCTCGGCTGGCAGAATGGAGGTTTGATGGGCGGTTCGCTGCCTGCCTGCTACGCCGCCGCAGCTACTGCTCCTGAATGGATGCAGGCTGGATGGAGCAGAAGGGGGCATTTCATTGCCCGCCCACCACACACGGCTGCCCGTTCATTCTTGGTGGGTGGCTGGTAATCCTGCAAGCGGTGACCCGGTTATGGCTGAACGTAAGCCATTGAGGGTGAATGGGGCAGTTGGGGGTAGCATTGTAGTGTGCCTCAGGTGGCTGCCTGTTGAATGGGGGCAATGGTGGGCGATTCAATAGCCGCCGTTGGCTGCACCGTGTTCGTTCTCAATAGGCGGGCGCTGCAGGCAGCATACGGTAGTGGAGCTGTTTGGTGAATCGCCCGTCGCCAACCCCATTCATTGTCAATAGCAAGCCTCCTTGCACTGTTACGTACATAGCAGTAAGTTGCTTCTTGCCAGTACATCAGACGTGTTGATGACGGGTGCCATCATGCTGTGATAGCGTGTAGAGTGCTGTGCAGAAGAGCTCATTTTAACATTTTGTCTTCACCCTTCAAGAATGTCTCTGAAACACAAATATGATGCAAGTGCTGGTGACACAGTAAAGAAGAGAAAAACCATCACCATTGAAAATAAAGTAGAAATAATAAAAAGGTCAGAGAGAGGTGAAACTCCATCATTCATTCACAGAGCGTTTTGGTTACAGTCGGTCAAAAATAGCATTTATTAAAATAATGTACCTGTTCTGACTTACATACAAATTCAACTTAAGTACAAACCTACAGTCCCTATCTCGTGCATAACCCGGGGACTGCCTGTATACCTAAGAGAGAATTTGTAAATGTATACCGTGATTAAATCATTATTCCAGCTTTTTTTCAGTTGTTTTTTTGATAGCACACTTAACATTTACATTACTGGTATATGCTTTTTACATATATACCTAAAACAGAACAGCATTCTTTAGGGCTCAATTCAGTATGTACAGTACATACATTTTTACAAATGCCCAAGGTATCTTTTTTCCTTTACCAAGGCTCTACAAATTTCTGATAATAGTGACAATAATCTTATTGTTAGAAAATGATAAAATTCTGCTGTTGTAGTGTTGTAAAATATATAGCTCCTTCTTTCTGAATTCCAGGTCAAGCGCAGAGTAGTGCATATAAAAGGGAGGAAAACCTTTCAATACAAGACTGTCTTACATCAAGGAAAGACTGGGCTCTTTTAATTTGACTGCGAGCAGGAGTGCTCTCTCTCACTCTCTTTGTCAAGCAACTTTGTGAAAACAACTAGACAAATGGAAGGGAGAAAAGAAACTCTGTTCATGAGCACTGAGCAAGATGAACCATGCTGGGCCCTCCCTTGTTCAGTTGCTATTTACATGAACACTTCAAACTTTAAAGTGGTTTTCTGACGATTTGCACCTGTTCACTGCACATTTTGTGTAGGAGGATATCCATCACGGTACAGTCTTTGCTGTTCCACGCTGCTATGATACTTTATATTTTAAACAATGTAACTATGAAATTATCTTAATATGACTCACAACTCTCCTTGGTGGATATAACACTGAAATCTTTATTTGTGATTTGTAATCATATTCTAATAGTTTACTAAAGAGTTTTAAGAAATTTGGTACACATATACTGCACGATGTCTACTATCTGCTTTCAGGTTGATGATTGACCTCCAAGGTTATTCCTCTTTTTATTTTTATTTTGTTGTAGAATCAGCTCTCAGCCGCTTGGCGATTGTATGGCGCATGCGTACAGGTGCCGTTCTCTACTCCACCATCATCACAGTCACTTCCTCTACCTCTTCATATATTAAGCCTTCAATCTGCCTCAAGAATGATTTAAGTGCCAGCTTAAGTGAAAAATTAAGGAAAACATACTAAGCAATTGCAACAAAAACACTGACTTAATCAGTTTTAACACGAAAAGATGCCGAAGAAAGAAGAGAAGAAGCAGGCCTCTAGAAAAAAAGAGCTGCTCAGGAAGCAGCCAGCACATCAACCTCTGGGCAAATGAATGCTAAACGTACAGAGAAAGAGGATGTAAAACTAGGAATCCTCAAGTCAAGTGTATTCACTGCATGTTATTATGCAGTGCGCCGTTACAGGTAGATAGATATTTTCCTCAGCATATTTAATTACTGTCCATCTGATGAGTATCAAAACTGGTGCTAGATAAACACTGACATATTGATGCAATTGCCAACTCATTAATTTAAAAAAATAAATAAATAATAATTGTGCTCCTAAAAACATTTTGTGAAGATGTAGCCACTATTATGTTTTCCTAGCTGGTAGTATGTATGAAAGAGGAGCACCACTTTTACAGTATTTGATGGATGAAGTGCAAGGATATGAAAGAGTAAATGCTTTTACTTGCATAGTTTCAGATTTGATGAGTAGCTGAAAATTTATGTAGATATTATACATCTGTACAGTACATGTGTAATAAATAGGATAACCGGATGTGACCAAAAGTATCGGGCCACTTCCACTGTTTAAAAAAGAATCACAATTTTCAATTAAGTAAGTTGAAACTGTCAAATATAATTGACACTCCCAATTCTTTCAGTATTAGGTTAGGGGCCCCAATAATTTTGTCCATATCATTTTCATTTGTTTCATTTTTTAAAATTAGCTCTGTGGAATATAGGATAAAGAATGGTGGATGCCAATTACTTTTGTCACTTCCTACATATTTAATGGAAAAATTGTAAATCTTTTTTTTTTTTTTTAAATAGTGGAAGGTTATCAATAGTTTTGGCTATGTATGTTGGTTGCAGTTAATGTATATTTTACCAGCAGTGCATTCTATGTTACTTTTTATCAACATTAATAAATCGCAATGTACAACATAAATATGGAAATATTACTGAGAGTGCCTATATGTAATTTAAGCAAACATTAGTTTATCATTGGAAATATGGTACGCTGGACTTGAATTGCAGCACAGGTTTGGTTTAAAGTTATACCTAGGATGTTTTTTAAAGGAATACTCCCCAGAAATATTTTTTAATATGTTATTTACCCAAAGTAGTTGGTAGTGATGGTCGGGGATAAAACGTCTCTCCTGTTTTCATACAGAATGGAAAGAATAAACTTAATGATATAAAAGCAGCTGTTAGTGACCAATGCTGTTCAATGGCAAATAACACACACACACACACATTCTAACAACTTTTGGAGCACGAGCAGATTGATCCCCCTTTTTCAGTCAGGACTTGTAAGCCTCTAGACAGGATTTAATGCAACTCTGCAATTTGTAGTCTCTCACCTGCATTGTAACACTGCAAACCGATCAATTAAAACATCCCTTTTCTAAAACACTTACCACCCAAAACAGAGATGTTGTGGAGAGCTGGCAATATTGTAACTCTAGCAAATGTAATATTTGATGGTTTATTTGTATTGTTGAGAGTGATGTTACTTAGCAGTGTAAGTGTTCAAACTGTTTGTGATGTCTGTGCTTTTAGACTTTATACAGTGTTTACAGAAATGTAGTTTTGTGATTATAAAATTACCATTATAGGTGTGTGCTAATCCTGTAATAACCGTTAACAATAATAGTATAAGCCTAGTTGGAGAGAATGATATAGAAGCAGGAGATAGATTAGAAATGAATGCGATAATATACTTATCTTAATTTATTAACCAACAAGGAATGTCTAGCAGAATCTTAAGTTTGTTTGTGTTGTGATTGTGGTAATCTTGATCACAGTTACTGTGTGCTGCATACATTTATGTTCTTCGGTCAGAAATGTGTGAAAGTGCTGCCATGGTAACTAAAAACATATAATGGATACAAAACCGCATTTCAGTTACTTAAGAGTTTCCAAGGTGTTGATTTTTGCATTTTTCTTCTGGGTGAGATGTCATGTGTTCTCAGTGATTCATTGTATGTTTGATTGTCTTCTGTTTTTCTCTTTGATTTAAGCAATATTCATCATACCCAGTAGGACCAGTATTGCCATGTAGGTGTTTTTAATCCCTGTCAGTTAGGTATATAACTCCAATATCTCACACTTGTGCCTCTTACTAACCTATTCTTATAACATTCTAAAAGTCCCTCCTTATTGCCATAGTCTCAATGCATTTTTAAGTAATTTGAACTATTTATTCCTGTACAATCTGGGCAAATGTAAATGGTGTGCAGTTATCTATTTTTTATGAGTAATTTAATCAGAAATGAAGTACCTCTGCTACACACACTTGACACACTAAGTTTTTCTGTTCTTTGTAAGCAGTTAACAACCTAGAACCATCTCTAGTTTTGTACAACAGTCTTTTTAAATATGGTCCAAAATTTGAGTATCTAAAAGAGGCCCATGTAAACAAAAAGAGAAATCTGGGTCTAAATTATGAGACTGCAACATTGCTTCATTGCCTGTATCAAATGCAAACCAAACAGACATGTATGTTGGAAATCTGGAGATTTTCATGTTCTAATCTCAAACTAACATTCCTGCCTTGCGCATGATAATGCCCGGACATGCTTAGATTGAGTGTAGTCATGATAAAGAAAATTTATGAATGGAACATTAGCTTAATTTTAAGCAAACTTTCACTTCTGAGTGTTTTACTCAGGTGTCAGATTTTTAACCTCTTGTACTAGTTTACTTTCACACTATGTAAATCCTATGAAAGCTACTGAGAAACTTTCAAAGAAATAGTGTAAAAGCTACCCTTTTTCAGATATGGAAACGTTTTGCCACATAGTGCTTCTGTATCTTTGACTTTTTTCCCCAACGTTTATTCTCAACAATGCCACATTAAATTAATAAAACAAGAATAAATGTTTTCTGTTTTCATATATTTGATGATTTTTAGTTTTAAATAAAATGTAGTTGACATATGGGAAGTCACATTATATGTATTACCATTTGCCAGGTAAATCACTATGCTTTTCCTGTGTGAGTAGCTAAAAAAAATTTGCAGAGTACTACAAATGGTGTGCTGTGTTGAGATCAAACGTACATAACCAAGTTCTGTTTTTCCTTTTCCTTCTCTTACTTAAACTTTTGCTGCTGGAGTTAGCATTTTTTTTAAATAATTTCCAAAGATTTTTTTTTTCCTAGGGTAAAATGAGTCAGTCAGTTGGAATGAGGCTGGATTAAATGAAGAAACTGCAGAAACCTAGCATGGCCTCCTTTTGGAACCCACACATAATCAAGGACACGGCAGAAGCACAGTTTCCACTTATGTATATAGTAAAATAATTGTTAATACGCAATTTTGAAAGCATTTTAAACTAAAAAATTCACAGCCAGAATCTTGTAAAAAGGTATTTTATGTTACAACAGGCTCCATGCCCCTGTTTGTAGAGTAGAAACTGATTTTTAGATATAATTTGCATGTACAAAAAAAATCCCCACAATGAAGACTTTTTTATCATATTTTTTTCATTTATATTTTGTAATGTTTATAATTTCTTTTCCCCTTAGACTTTTATGTTAATAGCGTTGTGACATCTGAAGTATTTGGTAATAGCTGGTACATATTTCTGATATAAATTTCTTCACTTAGTCTTTTATTACTTTGCAGTGTTGTCCTAAATTATGATAGTATATTAAAATACTTCCAGATTAACCAGTAAGATGCAATTGTTTACATATTTTAAATTATTTTAATTGCATAACACATTAGTGATCTTCATATTTCTCGTCCCCATCCAATAAAAGATGCTAGACAAAAAAGAGGAGTATATACACGCCATCAGGTATTACTAAAGCAACTAGAAAGCCAAAATATAAAACTTAAAAACTAGGTAAGGATGGTCATCAGCATTTGTCAATTAAGAAGTGTCACATATTAATGCATTTTCCCTTTTTTTTTTCTCCTTCGGAGTTTCTTCTTTTTATCTTCTCATGTTTCATCTTGCACAGCAAATCTGTCTCCCATTGTGATACAGACAAGCTAGCAGTGAATTAAAATGATTGTGCAAGGCAGTTCCACTCTGGTATAACTCCAAATAGCAGATTGCCCATAGCTACATCACTGCTTTGAAAAAATAAGCAAGAAAATTAGTCCAATAAAGTGAACTTGGAATATTGTATTATGTGGTCCATACAAAGAACTCCATGTTTAGGTCATTCCTTAAAATTCTCTGAAACTGTGATTGTTTGCTAAAGTAGATAGCAATAGTAAATAAAATCAGTGACGATGGACTTGTTCTAAAATGAAAAAAATGTTTAAACAAGCTAAAGCCTTTGAGCTTAACTATGATTATTTAATATCCTTTCACATATTAGTTTATTTTGCGTTCAAACTCAGATTTGTATATGAAATAAGTGTACCATATGACTATTATTTGTAAGAAATATTTACGTAGTATCACAAATATTTGGACTGATAAGTACTTACTTTAGCTTGGTTGAATATAAGATGCAAAGCATTTCTAATGTAATTTGTATAATATAATGTGAATAACATTTTGATTTTGAAGCAACAAGAAAAGTGTTAGAATTTCCTGACAGAAGGCAATGTTTTCTACCTGTACATATTCAAGATAAATTGCCCCTTTGATGTCCTTGGGGAAATAACGACGGTAATAATCAGTGAAGCAAATGGCAGATTATTATTAATTTAATAGCTCCCATGTGCTTATTGTCAGTTGTAAATTTTAAAATCTATTTTAGATGGGTGTACCTCCTTGAGTCACAAGGAATCAGCCTCGATACTTTGTGAAACACGATGCAGTGTGGGTGCTACAGGCATAAGATGGAGAGGTGTAACATAAAACCCACTCAAGTAGGCTGAAGTAATATAGGAAAGAAATAAATGTGATGCATCCTTCTAACCTTAGGTTCAAGAAGGGACTAGTGCAAGGGTAGAATAATGGTTTTGATGCCAGAAAGAGGGGAGAACAAAAAGTTTAGTGAATGTGCAATAATTAAGTTAGTTCTGTCTGAGAGTGAAACATTTAGAAAGTGGACCAAAAATTGGTACCAGTAGTCCTCTATTTAGTATCACATAATCTGCTGACACTGAAAGCATTTAAATGGGACTGCAAAAAGAAGAAAACCAGTTTTTAAAGCTATTAGGTTTTTTTTTTTAATATATATGTTCCTGTGAAATTTGGTATCTGGCATTTTCATTTTCTTTTTTTTTTTTTTCTAACTGACTGTTTTTTATATATATATATATATATATATATATATATATATATATATATATATATATTGTTAGTTGAATTTTGCACATACCCTTCAGTCTGTGACATGCTGTGTGCTCTGTTTCTCTGCTTACTGGAGCAGTACTAGACATTGAAACTGGATTCAAGAAGAAAAAATGGTAGTGGTGATAAATGGAGGAAAAGTAAGTTTTGGGTTTTTTTTTTTTTTTTTAATTGAAAGTGGACTGAAGTACACAAAATGACTTGTGTATGGCATGGAAGATTCCACTATGCCTTGTGTAAAGGAAATGAAAAAAAAAAAACATTTTTGTGGCACTGCAGTAGGAAACAATTCTGCCACAACACTTGACCAAATGTACTGTACTATGTTTGGAGTATGGGAGTTTTGAAAACTGAAAAAGCTTTGTGTATGATTAGAAAGTAAAGACTTGGATGATGAGTGCCTATTAATGGTATCAAGGCTTGTAAACATTAAGAAGTCTTGAAAGAATCTTAATGAACAATGCCACTTCACTTCTGCAACTCAAATTATACAATCGTGCAAGTATATCTTTCAAGTTAACTTAGTTTTTTTATGTCCTTTAATGAAGCAAATGTGAATTCCTTAGCATTTTTGAGTGTTTCTTGAAAATTTTGCAAAAAATAATTAATACTGCAACTGCCGATTAATACTCAAACTGCAGAGTCAAAACTGGACTGTGATGAAACTATGCGTACCGTAAATGTAATATGCACTTGATTTTCATCTCGTGTCACACCTAGAGTTTTTTTTTTTTCCCCCTTTGTGCCCAGTGCCGCTGGTTCAGAAAATAAATGAAATATTATGGTATTAAGTTTACGTTTCAGCAGACCTCCTTGATATTGATACAAGATAATTTTGTCATGACAATATCTCTCTGTTATAAAAAAAAAAAAAATCCTGGAAAGGAAAGCAGGGCGACGAGACATGAACTTCTCAGAAGTTCTCGGAAGACACTTAAAAGACCCCCGAGATGCAAACAATTATCAAATAAGAGCATGGCCAGCAAAACACTCAGTCGTGTAAAGGCATGTAGCACACACAGATCCTGTGCTGTCAGCACATATAAAGCGTATAAGGACAATACGTTCTAGATGAAACGTCAACGACTAAGCAAAGAAGAAAGATCAGCATGGAGAAAAGAGACCCAAATGTGTTGGAGAGAAAAAAAGCAGATAGATTATGAAAGCAGTGGAATTCGAAAGGCTCAAACAAACGATAGCGATACACATGCAGAGAAAGGTAAAGAATGTGAAAGCAGTAAAATTCGAAAGTATTGAAGCGTCCCAGCCAGGTTGAAGCCTTTTTTGTTTTAAGTGACTGTTAGGTCCGATTGAGGGAAGGCGGAGTACAGCACAGAAGACTGATAGCGGTGATTGATGGGGTAAGGGGGCGGGGTGAGGGAGGGGATGAGGGGTTGTAGAGGGTGCTAGAAAGTTGTGTTCGGGGTTACAAAGTCTGCGATTTTTCAAGTAAAATTTTTTTGACACTTTATTACGTCAGTCACTACAGTATCAAACAAAAGATTTTAAAGATTGCATTAGTGCAAATAAAAGGAAATTAATCATCAGGACCAGGTGTAATTGAAAAAACAGCAGTACAAAGCGAGGTCAGAAATAAAAGGCAAAGGGCAGAAAACAAAGTCTTTTCACCTTCGCATCATTCAATGCACAAAATGTAGATTTATACAATAATGGACCATACACTATGAGAATCTGTGGCCCCGCAACAGTTAAAGCAACAAGTTTTATTTCAAAGAAAGCACAATTCGGTCAGGTGTATATTTATGATCACGGAGAAGCGATGCAAATTTTAACAGGCGACAAGAAAGGTAATGTATATATTCTGCGAATAATATTAGACACCAAAGGAGATCTTGATATGCCATTTGTATTAAAATGTTTACAGTTTCCCGTGAGAATAGCTTTTGCTATGACAATTAACAAATCACAGGGACAAACGTTAGAAAAAGTCGGATTATTTGTTAGAGAAACAGAAACAATATTCACTCACGGGCAGTTATATGTTGCGTTGTCACAATGTGTCTCCAAAAACGGAATCAAAATTCAATGCGATTTTGAAGAAAAGGTAATTCCATACATTGTTTTTAATGAAGCTTTAAAGTAAAAGTGCAAATAATGAAATTGAAACAATTCCAAAGAAAAAAAAAAGCTTTTAAAATTGTATATCCGATTACTTGTAAGATACACTTTAACTTGCTCCCAGCTCTTAAAACAGTGACAAGCGACAAGCAAAACACGCAACTCACAGCAGATGATCCGACCACTTCTCCTTGCGTGCGTTCAGCCACCCTAACACTCCGTCTTCACAACACGAGCAGCAGTGACACGAAGTGGCAAAATGGACAGCAACTGTACAGTATATGTATATGTCCTGCGAGAAAGAGATTTAACCACGCCTGGGGCCAGAAATAAAGGACAAGTACTGTTTTTACAATGTCACGTGAGACAAGGCAGTGAGCCATCATTTAAAACAAGTCCACGGACATCTAACCTAGCAGTTGTTGGATTACTTTTGGCAGACAAGCATCATGTGCTCCCAGCTCTTAAAACAATAACATGCGACAAGCAAAACAGGCAGCTCGCCAGCAGCAGAAAGACAGCAGATGATCCGACGACATCTCCTTAGCGTGCGTTCAGCCACGCCCCCTTCACAACGCGAGCAGTGTTATACGTCCTGTGAGAAAGAGATGTAACCATGCCCGTAGCCGGAAATAAAGGACAAGTATTGTTTTTACAAATGTTTTTAAAGTAAAAGTGAAAATAATGCATATGTAACCATTCCCATGAAAATAACAATCTCTTTAAATTGTATATTCGGTAAACCAAACACGGAGGTGGGTGAGTGAAGCGAGCAGGGGGCAGAGCCCTCTACTTTATAAAACAATAAAGAACTAAATTCGCAAGTGTTCTATATTTGGAAGCAATCATTTTCTACAAGGAATCTAACATTTTCGTATCTTTTTATCTTTTATTAATTTCTCAAAAAGATATTTTTATATGACTACTAGAGTAACACAAAAGTCTGATCAAATCCGCCATGGTGTGGAAATTGAGCTTATCCTAGAAGCTCTGGGCTCAAGACAGGAAAGAGCCACAGACAGAGGGACTTAAAGTATGGTAATGGGAGCTTAATTTTACCTCATTCACTCTGCTCAGCAGTAAGTCAATTTTGCTTTAAACAACTTTGGAATTTTCTGCTGTTAAGTAATATAGGAATAAGTAAGCACAAATCATAAATAATTCAAAAACATTGGAAACTTTGAACTAGAGTATTTGATTTCTTGAAATGAATCTATGTGTTGAAGATGTATTTTAAAAAAGAAAGAAAATTATTTCTAAGAAGTTCTGACTTAAGTGTATATCTATTTTGTTTCCATATTTTCTTTTTAACTATTTAAGGCATATATTTATTTTAACAGCAATGTGTGTAAAAGCAGAAGGATGTCCTGTCTCTGTCCACCCGTTAGTTCTTCCTTTCTGCTGACATTTCCTATTTCACTGACCCTTGTGCAAAGTAGATTACATGCACATTTTAAAAATGAATATCACTGGGTTACTTTAGTATTCTGGTTAAAAATAAAACCTTAATCCATTACTGCTGACAGTAGTAAAAGTTTTAAAGAACCGACTAAATGGTTCATATTCTTTTTCTTAGAAGTCTTTTGCATTACTTTGAGTTTCCTAATCATCTGGCATGCGTTGTGACAAGATTTCTTTTTTTTTCCTTCTGACAATCATCATGTTTCAGCCTAAAACTATCTGTAAAGTTACAATTCCATTTTTTCCTGCCTGTCTAGTACTACAACATGCATTTGTTCTGTTTAAAACAGATATGTCCATTATACATAAAATAGTAATATTATTTGCAGGATGGGGTTTGTTTGATGTAGGTGAAAGAGATTTCCATGTTAAGCAGTGAAACCAAAATGGTTTTATAAATCGGAGCATTTGGTTATTTGTACTGAGTCACCCAGTTTTATTTGAAATAGTGCCTTTTAATAATAAGCAGGATTCGCAACTACTAGTAAAGGTATAACATGTAAACAGTACACAGAAATCATCACTGTAAGATAATGTTGACTGAGTGATGCTTACATTACAAAATACTAAGAAGCTACAGTAACTTGGTTATGAAGAGAACATCATTAATCACATTATTTTAATCTGGTGTCGATATGCTCTAGAGAGGAGAGGAGTGAAGGTCATTAGGAACAAGACAGAATACATATGTGTAAATGAGAGGGAGGTCAGTGGACTGGTGAGGATGCAGGGAGTAGAGTTGGCGAAGGTGGATGAGTTTAAAAACTTGGGATCAACAGTACAGAGTAATGGGGATTGTGGAAGAGAGGTGAAGAAGAGAGTGCAGGCAGGGTGGAATGGGTGGAGAAGAGTGTCAGGAGTAATTTGGGACAGATGGGTATCAGCAAGAGTGAAAGAGAAGGCCTACAGGATGGTAGTGAGACCAGCTATGTTATATGGGTTGGAGATGATGGCACTGACCAGAAAGCAGGAGACAGAGCTGGAGGTAGCAGAGTTAAAGATGCTAAGATTTGCATTTTGTGTGATGAGGAAGGACAGGATTAGAAATGAGTACATTAGAGGGTCAGCTCAAGTTGGACAGTTAGGAGACAAAGTCAGAGAGGCGAGATTGCGTTGGTTTGGGCATATGCAGAGGAGAGATGCTGGGTATATTGGGAGAAGGATGCTAAGGATAGTGCTGCCATGCAAGGGAAAAAGAGGAAGGCCTAAGGGCTGTGGCAACCCCTAATGGGAGCAGCCAAAAGAAGAAGAAGACAAAGATATGTTTAAAAGAGGTCTAGTGTGATGATGATTTAATGCTGAGTGGATCTTTTGAAAGAGATTAAATGAATGTTTACATAAACAGGTTCTCAAAATTCTCTTGAAAGACTAATCTATGCCAGCACCTCTGGGCAGAAGACAAGAAAGATCCCTGGAAAGAGCACCAGTGCATCGCAGGACCAGCACAAGTCAAGTGAAGTTTACTGTCAAGCGTACATATAATACAATGAAATTCTTACTTGCATGTATCCACACAGCTGACAAAAAAAAAGTTACCATGCAGCATATTCTGTGTATACAATCATATACAATATGTATTTGCAACTACAAGTATTATGTATTTATACACACTGTTTTTTGTTTTACAGTATTTTAATTGTTATGATTGACTGTTCAGCAACTTTACAACTTTGGATAGAAACTGTTTCTGAATCTATTAGTGTGAATGCCTATTGCCATATACCATTTGTCACAATGTGAGAAAAGCATCTGAGAAGGATGGCTGAGGACTTTAATTGTACTGTTTGCCTTTCACGGGAAGAAAGTGTTGTAAATTCCTAATAGAAGGCAGCTGGGTACTAGTAATATTCTGTGGTGCCAGTGCCTACTCCACCCTCTGCAGTGCTCTACTTTTTTAAATTGAGCAGATGTCATACCAGGATGTGGTGCAGTACAGGAGGATAGTTTCCAAGGTGCACCTGTGGAAGTTAGTAAGAACAGCGATGCAAACTACCCTGTGAACGCTGGCCCCGGCACAGACAGACAGACATCATATTTTGCACCCACACACTGTTTATTTACACTATGTACAATATTTACAATGTCAAAAGTCACGTGCACTCACACCCCAGTGCCTCTTGCACCGATTTCCCCAAAGTCCAGGGCCCACGGTCTTTGTGCCTTCCTGGCCGCCTCCAGTCCTCTCTCTCTCCAGCTCAGTCCTACTGCCTCCCGACTTCCACCAATGACTGGAGGGAGGCAGCCCCTTTTATGGGAACCCGGATGGGCTCCAGCTGCTTCCCAGCACTTAAAGTTGGCCACACCCCTGTGTGGCGGAAGTGCCGGCTGCGCACCCGGAAGCCGTCCGTGTCTCCCCGGTCATCTTCCCCCCGGCACTTCCTGGTGTGGCGGAAGTGCCGGGCTCCCGGGATAAATAGGCACTGGGGCGCCGCCTGCTGGTGGCCACGGGTCCCTACAGGGCTGGGCTTCCAAGCCCCCTACCCGAGGCCTCCTGCATAACCAGGACGGACGCCCCCTCTCGGTCTGGAGGAGGCACACGCCCTCCTCTGGTCTTCCAAGGCGTCCCGGCCGGGCTCCATCCCCGGCCAAAGACCACACGGGGTAAACCGGCATCGGGGCGCCGCCTGGCGGTGACCACGGGTCCCCACAGGGCTGGGCTTCCAAGCCCTGTACCCGTGGCCCCCAACATAACCAGGACGGACGCCCCCTCGCGGTCTGGAGGAGGCACAAGCCCTCCTGTCCTCCTCCTGGGCATCGGGGACCACAACCCATATGTTCGTACCCAACTCACACATGGCCAATGTAACCTTATCACTGCAAGCAAACTTTGCACTGTTTAGGAATGTGAGGACTGCACTGCCTGAATACATGCACATATCACCAGTTTGTACCAATAATGAAGATTAGTTTACTCATTTCTCTCTTTCTTCCCAGCACCCCTGGAAACTGTTTACGTATTTCTTTTTCAGTGATTGCCAGATCAACTGTAACACATTTAAGTGTCACATCAATATTTTAGCATCAGTGGAGTTAGGAGTGTGTGATATGTACCATCTACTATAATATCTTAATCGTTGTTTTAATGATGTGCAAGCTGATATTCTTGAGAATGTCACACACTTTGCAAAAAATGCCTCTTTGCCTGTGTTATGTCATCAGTGTGAGCTTCTCCCAGTATCCATTATGTTAACCGTGAGAGGAGTAACATTAACAGATTAAGGAGTTCAATGTGGTTTCATTACCCCTTCATGGCGGTTTGCATTAAGTAGCACATTATGAGTCACAATGCAGAAGCTTTGGAGGTTAAGCGGATTCAAAGCCAGAGCGCACTAGTACAGTGCGTGCGTTGAACACTAGTTACAATGGGATAACTTAAGTCACATGCAACTGCATTTGCTTTCTTTCCTCCCTCATACTGCTTGATCACCTTCATTTTTGTTGGGCGTGTTTTATTTTGCAAGCCGTCTTGGTTTGGGTTCCTCAATTCCAAAGCACATTTTTTTTTCTTTCATTATTTAAAACTCTCAGACAGATGACTGCTCCATCCCACCCCAATGGCTGCTGAAGTTGGAGCAGGTGATGATACAAGGAGGGGAGCAAAAAAGAAAAAGTCCTTTGGTGGCTATTTAAAATAAATAAATAAGATGAGTCTCTGTACTGCCACTGAAAAAGAGATCAAGAACTACTAGATGATACCTGAGGTGGACAGTGAAGTAAATCCACGTAAGCAGTGGGAAACAAAAGAAGTACATTCCCCCAAATTGGGAAAACTAGCAAAAAAGTGCCTGTGCATCCCTGCTACAAGCAGCCGTTCTGTGAGGGTTTTCAGCACTGGAGAAAATGTTGTAACAAGTAACCGTGATGCTCTGAAGCTAGACACTAATGACAGACTGGTGATTCTGTCATGCAACATGGAGTTTCCTCAGTAGAATTTTACAACTGTTTAATTTTTTTTCTGATATCTTTGTGCAACATTGGACGAAACTTGAAGTTAGTAATTTGTTTAAAAATGTTTTTGTATCTTTGTGCAATATATGATAGAACCTGTTTACAGATGCTAGTTTTTTTTCCTGTGTAGTACTTGACAGATCTTTGGCTTTTTACACTATAATAAAACAGTATGGTAGATTTTTTTATTCTTGCTTGTAGGCTGCACAATTCACCTTATAGCAGAGCAGTTTATGTTGATCCAGACTGTAATGTTCATGCCTTGTAGTTAAATTATGATTAGTATTTTATTTCCTTTGGATTAATATCTTGTTTAAATTAACGGTAAGTGTCTTTAAAATTTTGTCATCATAATAGTTTTGTTGGTCTTTTTTGTAACTCCTATCAGCCACTTAAAAATGGTTTATTTTAATACTTGTACTGTTTGATCTCAGTAATACTTTGACTGGTGATTATTTTATTTATTGGTGTTATTTTACTTTGGTTTTAAGTAAATAAATAAATAAGACCTGTTTTCACTGTTGTTTCCATTAGTCTCATTAATAAACTACAATTAGTATACTATTAATAAGACCAAGCTAGATCAGTAAGACTTTTACAAACACGTTTTTAAAGTTTGCAAAATATCATCCAATTATTGTTATCTACAAAGTCCTAGAAAATATTGAGATACAGGTATATTTTTTGCCAATATCGCACACCCCAAAGTAGAGTAAGTGTATAGACACACTTTTTAATTTATGCACTTTTTTCTTTTTTTTTTTTTTTTTTTTTGTCTGATTCTGTTTTTTTAGGTTCATGTGTGCACAGATTCCCAATCCTGTCCTGGAAAGTATCAGCATTATTGACACTCCAGGAATTCTGTCGGGAGAAAAGCAACGAATCAGTCGAGGTAAAATAACTTGCCATTTCCTTGGTTATTTGGTATTTGTATGGTAAATGTTAGACTTATTAAAAAAATGACTTTTGTTCTGTATGTTGTATGACAATGAAATATGTAATAGATTAATTTCCTTTATATGCATAAGCATGAAAACTAATTGTAAATCCTAACTATTTAGTATTCAGTTTGGCTCCAAGGTTTTTAGGTACATTTTCCCTTTTTTTCACCCCATTTGAGGCAATTAAACTATATTCAACTTATAGTTGTAAAATAGTTTAATAAATATCTGCATTTTGGGGTCATGGACAGTTTTTTAATTATTATTATAAAATACTTAAATACTTTAAATTCTCTGGACTGTTTCTCTGAACAACTGGGATAAAACTAATGGTTCAGGGGCAGTGGTAGAATTAGATGCTTCCAGATGTTTTGGAGAGAAATTACAGGATTCACTCAGTTAAAAATGAGATGTTTCTTCTGATCTTGAAAAGGTCCCATGTGGCTTCCCTTCATACTGCTGTAATAACAAATGACCCCAGATGCATTGTTTCCTATGCACAGCAGATTTTCTTTTTCTATTTTTAATAAACAAGAGTGAACTTTGTGAGATGTGATTTGCCAAGGTGTCACTACTGAATGATTCCCTTTGAAGTGTAATTTTCAAGATTCATGTGAAATATCAAAGTTTAATCTGTCGAGTGCCATGTACTTAAACTATAAAGAGGGAAGGGTAAGGTCCCAGACCAGCTGTGATCAAAGATAAATGTTACCATTGTCTCTGAATACAAAACTAGGAGTGTTAAAAAATTTTATGTTCATTTCCAGGAGAACAGTAACCATGACATAAAGAAATTCTGTTAACTCTCTAGCTCATGAGTGAGGTCAAAATGGTACAAGGCAGAAAGTAAAGTCATGAACTATAGTCAAAACAAATGGATGCACTAGCAAAAAGAGTTTTACATTTTTAGTCTTGAACAGTTCATTCAAACCTTCTATCCATTTCCTGGTTCATGTAAAGGTTTCTCAGAAAAAGAAGAGCGTGGGCGTCTCTCACTTTGGTTATCTTTAAGTGTGCTGTTTCAGAAACCAGCTGGATTTCTCTTTTAGATAAATAAATTGGTTTCACTCAGTGGTGGTGATAGTGGGGGTTTACCAATGGGGAGGCAGTGTGCTACACAATGAATTTGCTGAAGCGAGCAGTATTTTAGTTTTACTTTCTTTATACTTCAGTACGTTTGAGCAGATAAAGCTTGTTTTTACTGAACAGTCCTAAATTCTGCAGCCAGATGGTGCAAGATTTGCTAACCAAATGTACAGTGGTGTGAAAACCTATTTGCCCCCTTCCTGATTTCTTATTCTTTTGCATGTTGTCACACAAAATGTTTCTGATCATCAAACACATTTAACCATTAGTCAAATATAACGCAAGTAAACACAAAATGCAGTTTTTAAATGATGGTTTTTATTATTTAGGGAGAAAAAAATATCCAAACCTACATGGCCCTGTGTGAAAAAGTAATTGCCTCCTGAACCTAATAACTGGTTGGGCCACCATTAGCAGCAATAACTGCAATCAAGCGTTTGCGATAACTTGCAATGAGTCTTTTACAGCGTTCTGGAGGAATTTTGGCCCACTCATCTTTGCAGAATTGTTGTAATTCAGCTTTATTTGAGGGTTTTCTAGCATGAACCACCTTTTTAAGGTCATGCCATAGCATCTCAATTGGATTCAGGTCAGGACTTTGACTAGGCCACTCCAAAGTCTTCATTTTGTTTTTCTTCAGCCATTCAGAGGTGGATTTGCTGGTGTGTTTTGGGTCATTGTCCTGTTGCAGCACCCAAGATCGCTTCAGCTTGAGTTGACGAACAGATGGCCGGACATTCTCCTTCCGGATTTTTTGGTAGACAGTAGAATTCATGGTTCCATCTATCACAGCAAGCCTTCCAGGTCCTGAAGCAGCAAAACAACCCCAGACCATCACACTACCACCACCATATTTTACTGTTGGTATAATGTTCTTTTTCTAAAATGCTGTGTTCCTTTTACGCCAGATGTAATGGGACATTTGCCTTCCAAAAAGTTCAACTTTTGTCTCATCAGTCCACAAGGTATTTTCCCAAAAGTCTTGGCAATCATTGAGATGTTTCTTGAGGCAAGTGAGGCCTGCAGTTCTTTAGACGTTGTCCTGGGGTCTTTTGTGACCTCTCGGATGAGTCGTCTCTGCGCTCTTGGGGTAATTTTGGTCGGCCGGCCACTCCTGGGAAGGTTCACCACTGTTCCATGTTTTTGCCATTTGTGGATAATGGCTCTCACTGTGGTTCGCTGGAGTCCCTAAGCTTTAGAAATGGCATTATAACCTTTACCAGACTGCTAGATCTCAATTACTTCTCTTCTCATTTGTTCCTGAATTTCTTTGGATCTTGGCATGATGTCTAGCTTTTGAGGTGCTTTTGGTCTACTTCTCTGTGTCAGGCAGCTCCTATTTAAGTGATTTCTTGATTGAAAGAGGTGTGGCAGTAATCAGGCCTGGGGGTGGCTACAGAAATTGAACTCAGGTGTGATACACCACAGTTAGGTTATTTTTTAACAAGGGGGCAATTACTTTTCACACAGGGCCATGTAGGTTTGGATTTTGTTCTCCCTAAATAATAAAAACCATCATTTAAAAACTGCATTTTGCGTTTACTTGTGTTATATTTGACTAATGGTTAAATGTGTTTGATGATCAGAAACATTTTGTGTGACAAACATGCAAAAGAATAAGAAATCAGGAAGGGGGCAAATAGTTTTTCACACCACTGTAGGTTTCCTGTGGGTGTCTTTTTCTTTAAATATCTGTTAGAATACAGTGACCACCTGCTTCTTTCCCTTGTGAAAGTGGATCTAAATTAACAGTCTACAACATACATGAACATCAAGTGTGAACAGATGGGTTATAATAGTTGTATGCTCGCAGCTTGTCTGATTTAGATACAACTAACAGGTGATTGAGGTGAACCTGCCCTACCTTTTAAACTTCAACCTTAATTCTACCTAGTCATTTACCATTTTGGGACTGAGCATATTGTGAGAGAGCACATACTGTGTTAACAATATCAGTCTGTGCTCCCAGTCTCTTGTACTTGGGGGTTCTATTGTATAAATTGTGCTGCATGATGCTGTGTCATTTTTGTTGTTGTGGTGTGCATTTTATAATGATATGCTGAACTGATTGTTGTACTCTGTTCCATAATAAATGCTCATATCCAGTTCTTAAACCAGTACATCAGACTGCTGAGTAAACAGGGCTGCTCATCTGGGTTCCAATCTTAGTCTGGCCACTTTCTGAGGATTTTGCAAATTTGCCTATTTTTAATATCTCTGCATGTGTTTTCTCCAGGAGCTCAAGTTTCTTCTGAAATGCTAAAGCTTTGTTTAAGTAGGGAGACTAAACTGTAAGTGAATACATAAGTCTGCTCCTATTTAAAGTCAGTCTTATGCCTGATAGTACTGAGAAATGCTTCTGTTTTGTAAGACTTGGTGATTTGAAAAAAATGATTAAAAAACAATGATGGGATTCTTACCTTTGTTTCCTCTGCTATAACATAATCACATTTTCTTGCCAATACATAATTATTTATCTTTCCTTTTTTTTATGACCATATATGAGAAATCTCTTTTCCTGAACCATCTTTCCCCTAAATCACAGTTGTTTGTGAATATTATCAGAAACATCTTTTTCTGTTATTTACATGACTCCACCACACGATCCTCTCTTTGTATGTGTTTTTTTTTCTGTACTTGTAATATTTTCTCTCTCATTGTAATAATATGAAGTTGTTCCTTTGCAGAAAGTACATTATTACCTCTTTTTTTCCCTATAGTGTCCTCATTTCAGTTTTTCAAAGGAAAGTATACAGTATTAATTAATGACCAAACTACATGTTCTGCTATTAGTTGTTTTTTCTATGTTACCATTGCATAGATGTTACTAAATCTCACTTGCTTGGAATCTGGTGAGAAACTGAATCTGTGATCATTTAAACATATTGGTCACTGTGGA
Source organism: Polypterus senegalus (assembly GCF_016835505.1). Taxonomy (NCBI): domain Eukaryota; kingdom Metazoa; phylum Chordata; class Cladistia; order Polypteriformes; family Polypteridae; genus Polypterus; species Polypterus senegalus. The sequence continues at coordinate 11,682,748 of NC_053161.1, read as the reverse complement.
CATTAGAGTCGCTGTTGCACCGTTGAACCGACCAGAGAGACGTCCAGGAGACATGTTTAAAAGAACCAAGAATAATTCTTTAATAATTTCTTCAATAAAGTGCACAAAGCATCGCACACTCCACAATTCTCCAATCAATAATAATAAACAATAATCAATAATCACAATAGTCCTCTCCACCCAGCAGCTCTGTCACTCTACCACCCAACTCCGGCTCAATCTGCTAGGTTTCCCACAGTCCTTTTAAGTCCATGACCCGGAAGTATTCCTTCTCCAGGTCAAGTGCCACCTTCACCTATCCCGGAAGTACTGCGGGTTTCCGTCTTCGTGACTCCGAAGTACTTCCGGGGTCCCCAAGTTTTTGATCAGCTCCATCTGGTGGCACCCACGGCATCCAGCTGGGCTGAAGAAACGGACTCCATGTCCCATGCTGCCCTGGGGGAATCCAGGGAACTATTTCCGTTCAAGGGAGCTGCCATCTAGCGTCCTGGGGGGATGTAGTGCCCTGAAAAGGCTGCTCCTCTCTGTTGAGGGACGTCCTGGCTGGACTGAAACGCCGGCCGTCTATCACAGGGACCTACAATGACCCAATTCTTTTTACCTGAAATGTTTAAGTTCTAATTGCTTTGTGTAATGTACCATTTATGTGGCATTTATGTAGCATGAATCCAGAAATATGAGCAAATGTGGATCATTTGACTTTATCATATGTGCTATTCAGGCATGTTTTACACTTGCCCGTTCACCTTGAATGGACATAAAATCTAATTTCTATACATCTCAATTTTCACAATTGACCTACTTGGTAAAATTTGGTAATTGTAAAGTATTACTGGAGTAAATATTCTACTTTTGAAGTGATTCTCGCATGCCAATTTAATCTTTTTGTTTGATATCATTCAAAGTTAATGATAAAAAGACACCCGAATATTGTAAAATACTACTGCCTGTTACTAGCCCTATATTAAACCTGGCATTTCTAAAGTAAAGATTGTGTGTTTAATCAACTCTTCATTCATTTTCTAACTCTGTTATACAATTTCAAGGTGAAAGGTAGTGAGCAAAAGGCAGAAGGTAACCGTAGATTAGTCATCAATCCATTCCAGGGCACACGCACACAGACACACATACACAGTTTCCTCTAGAAATTTTAGATTAACCAATAAAGCTAACATCATATTTTGGTCATCATCTGTGGGAGGTTATTAATCGAAAGAGTATGTAACCACCACAGTGAAGGTACACTGCCCCGAAACAAATCGGTAGCATAGGCAATATGGGTGATACATTGACAAGTTCGTGTTGACATTTCCATTTAACTTTTAACTGCAGGTGAAAGCTATGAATGACCCCACAAAGACCACATATCAGTCCTGTATTTAAAAAGCATCATATGTAAATATTTAGTAGGCCAGCATATTATGCAAAATTAAATCATGCAATTCTAAGGATATGTAGATGTGTGTGCTGTTATTCTTATTCCCCTGTGATTGAATTTGGAAGCATCAGTTCCTAGTGTAGGCCTTGAGCAGTCTCTAACAATCATGAAGCAAACCTGCTACAACACAAACACAATGCGCAAAGGAAACACTATTGTAAACTGACTTGCTAGGGTAATGGAACATAAAAGACATAAAAGGTTCACTGTGCCTCAGTTAGAAGGACACAATGAACTTCTTCCCTAAGAAAGCACTTAATTTTGATGTTTCAGTTAATGACAGGAAATTGTCTTGCTCTGTCACATCCTATGGGTGAGAGCATTCAGTCCAGGAAGGTTAGTAATGCTTCACTATATGATAAATGTGATAATTTAGGAGTGTTTTGTATGCATTGGAATTTATAGCTTTAAAGGAAATTTGTGTATTTAAACCATGCCAGAAAACAATAACCCAATGACATAATGAGAGCACCAGACTCTTTCATAATTGGAAATATACTTTGTGGTTGCAGACTTTTGGCATCTGTCAAACATGTAAAATTCCTTTGTTGAGAAAAAGCTAAAAGATGACTTATCTAATAGCACACGGCCATATCTTGTTGTCTTTGCAGAAAAAGTACAATTTTGGGACTATTGACTTTCTCCCTGTAAAATGGTTAGCAGCCCTTTTTTGTTGAAAATTCCTAAATTCCTGATTCTGCCAATAAAAATGGTCATAATACAGAATGGCACCCCACCCCACCATATTCTGAACAGAAATATCCTGAGTTGGTAATTTTAAAAACAAAAAAAGAAAGGAATGAGAGGAACATGATTCTTATTGCCCTATTTTCATTGATTAGAAGCACAAGGCACATAAACCCAGAAACAAAATTGTTTATCCATAGAAAGAAGATCCTTAAAAACCCTGAATATATTCCTGTCTGGAGCTCATTTTGTTTTCTTTATTGAAGTTTTCTGAGTCAGATATTTAAACATATAACACAGACTAGCACACCTCCTGCTTGCTGCGATTGGGTATAACCGAGGGCTTCTTTTTAATTGAACCAGTTTACAAAATACTTTCCAACCAGCTTAATACAATTTAGGATCATGGGATCAGCAGCACTTCATTATTAAAAGGTGTTATTAAGCTTTATTAACAGTTTACAAGTATAATTGCAGGTCTATTTTTGCCACTGTCCTAGAAATGATACACTTTGTAAAGTGCATAATGAATCAAATGATATATAAACAAATAATATATACATCATAAAATTTTAAAATGTGCTAATAACTGAAATGGAAAGAAACATTTAACAAAATAAAAAAATATTCTGCCTTTGACCACAGCTGATGAAAAAGTGAAGAACATTTAAGGAATGCAACTTTAAAATTTCAAACTTGCAGTGATTTGTCCTGTGATATTAATGTAAAAATTTTCACATTTCTGAAAATTCATATCTGATATGATTTTCTACCATTCCAACTAGCCCAACTGTCTCTCTCTGTGTCTGAATGCAAGTTTTAACGTGCATTCAGTACTAAGAGTTACTTTATTTTATTATTTATTATCTTGTAATTCTGCAAATTTTTGCTTTTTAGCTCTCAACTGACAGATGGAAATATCATATATTTAATTTGAGGTCATGCCACTTTAAACAGTGGTCCATACCTAAACTGGGGATGAATCTTGTGGTGGTGTAGATATTGCAATCTGGACATAATGGTGACTGATTGTGGGCAGGATGTATTCATTTTTGTTTTCTCCAAGCAAATTGCTCCAAGAATCCCAAAACGTCAACAGATTGGAAGTAAAAGTGAATTAGTGAAGAATCCAGACTGTATTACCTGGCCAGCAAAGTTTACTCTGAAAAATTGTATTTGAATCTGCAAGATTTTTACACTTGGACTCTATCTGGATACCATTTGAATTTCTGAAGTGCATTTTAATACCAGGTACAAATTTCATCCAGCCAAATTATATCCAGGTATAATCCATATACAAATGGCATATTAATGCTAGAGAGGACCTCTGAGTGTCTCAAAACAGATGTTTTCTATTGATAAGTGTATTTTGCCTGCAACCTGTCCTCTGTATCAATGGAATGATTGCTCAGTATATCTATATCTATATATCTATATATATATATATATATATATCTATATATATATATATAGATCTATATCTATATATATCTATATCTATATATATCTATCTATATATATATATCTATATATATATATCGATATCGAGATAGATATAGAGATATATAGATATCTATATATATATCTATCTATCTATCTATATTGTAACGGCCGACCCCTTATTCCCAGCCGGCAGCTACACCTCCAAGACCTGTGGCCTGGATAATTAACTGAGAACCTTTCCTGCCAAGCCGTACTCTTACACAGATAAACTTTCCCCCCCAATCGACGGTTTGAAATGCAAAGACAATAAGCAGAATGTAAAATTAAACAAGAATAAATGTATTAAATGACACAAGACACGCCACAAGACAAATGTACACCCAAATATTCCTCCACCCCAACAATCCCAAAGCAACACTGACAATATATATATATATACAAATCCCCTCCCTTGTCCACGTAACATATAACACACACCACACAAACGACAAATGGCTAGCAAACAGAATGAGTGTGAACTGGAGTCCGATACGTGAATAAATGTCCTGAATACGGGTACTGATTAGTGGCGATGGTAATGTTTGTATTTCCCGGCGTTTGGAACAACCTCACGGAATCACGGATTCCTCGGCGTGTGGTGAATGATGATTCGACCCCGGGGTCTTCAGCGGCAAGCAGGTTGAAAGGCAGTCCGGATGAATGAAAAACAAACTAGATGAAGGCGCAATGGAATGATTCGGCAGGCAAGTTGTGATCGTGAATGCGATATTGTTCTCCTCTTTTTCTCTCTCTCTCGTGCTAGTTCCTCCTTTCGTCTCCTCCTCTTCTCCTTAAATAGTCCGTGACAGTAGTAATTGATTAATTGATATACACAGGTGCTTTCCAGATTAGTGGTTGTGAACTCCTCCCATCATCCATCCTCCTTTACGGGGACAACATTAACTGATACACATACACGCAGTCAATGGGACAATGAAACGAGACACACACACAGCACTGACATTTAAACACTATGTGGCACCGCTACAATATCTATATCTATATATATATATATATCTATATATATATCTCTATCTCTATCTCTATCTCTATCTGTTATATATATTTATATTATATATATTTAATATATTATATATATATAATATATATATATATATATATATATATATATATATATATAAATAAATGTCTACGCATAGAAGTGTCTGTCTCTGTGTCTATTGGCCCGGAAGTGTGAGGCTACAGCATGAAGCTCAAATAGCCGGCAAGGTGGCCCCAAGTTAATGAGTTGGAAGAAGAAAGAAGCACGAGGCTACAGCATGAAGCTGAAAGAAAGCGACTCCATCACCAAAGTGAAACCGCCGAGAAAAGACAAATGAGAGAGAAACTCACGTAGCCACTGATGGGCAAGGGGGGCGAGCACGTCCATAAAACGAAACCGCCGACTCTGCGTTTCAATTTTTTTCTGATTTCAATAGTTTCTAGGAACCTGGGCTTTTTTCAGCATGGGCTTACACAGCTAGTATATATTTATTGTGGATAAATGGATAAATTCTCCATTTTTTTCCCATAAATCTACACTCAATAACCCTTAAAAAGTGAAAACATGTTTACAGAAAGGTATAGAAATTTATTAAAAATCAAAAACTAAAATTTTTGAACTCATAAAAATATTCAGACTTTTAATTTAATACTTTGTAGAAGCATCTTTGCCAGCTATTACAGCTTTAGGTCTTCATGGGTGTGCATTGCGCAGCTGGATTTGGGCAGCTTGTCCCATTTTACTTGGCAGATACTCTCACGCTCTGTTAGAGTGGATGGAAGCTGTCTGTAAATTGATATGTTCAGGTCTCTTCACACATGTTTTTTGGGGATTAAGTCTGGATTTTGGCTAAACACTCAAGGACAGTCAGAGACCTGTACCATTGACTCAAATATATGCTTCAGGTCACTGTCTTTGTAAAAAGTGAACCATCATCCTAGTCTGAGGTTGTGTGCCCTGTGAAGCAGGTTTTCTTCCAGGATCTCTCTGCATTTGTCTTCATTAATCCTTGTCAATTCTGAACAGTCTCCCTGTCCCTGCCACTTAGAAGCACTCCGTAGTATGATGCTGCCACCTCCATGGTTTACTGAAGGGATGTTAGGAAGGTGATGAGCAGCACCTGGGGCCTCATGTATAAACGGTGCGTACGCACAGAAATGTTGCGTACAAACGTTTCCACGTTCAAATTGCGATGTATAAAACCTAAACTTGGCGTAAAGCCACACACATTTCTACAGTAGCTCATACCCTATCGTACGCAAGTTCCGCTCGGTTTTGCAGACTGGTGGCACCCAGCGTCAAAGCAGTGCTACTGTTCCTGTGTGTTTTATCTTTCTATTTTAGATCCACATCCCTGGCGCGGCTTTATAAATATACTGAAATTAACCGCATATTGTTTTTTAGTTTAATGCATCTGATTGTAATTAACCTGTAACAATATAATGGTCCACAGAATGGTCAAACTATTCCAAATACCATAACTGCTTTAGCGTTGTTACTCTCACTACACCTTCTTCTTTTTCTTTGAGCTACTCCCGTTAGGGGTTGCCACAGCAGATCATCTTTTTCCATATTACTCTCACTGCACCACTCGGAGCAGCTGATTGGAAAGAGAGTTATCAGTATACAGCATCAAGCACACACTGCCTCAGCCATGCTTCCTGTTTGAACTGCTTCTCACACAGCAAATGCTTCAAAACCTTTCCTGTACGGACCTTGCGGTTCAGAAACAGTTTCATTCCAAGAGCTCTAAACGCACTCTATCAGTCCATCAACTGCTCCTTGTAGAACTGTTTGTACTTATAAGTACAATTACTTCACTGTAAACTTGCGATACAGTTATAATATTACACAATCCAGCAAGGATCTGGCGCTCCGTTCACGAATTGTTCCTGCCTCGCACTTTACCCTTCACTGGGACTGGCGTGAAGGATAGAATAATTAAACATGTACTACAAAAATATTTCAATGTTCCTTAAAAGTTTTGAAGAATCTGCGTTATAAGCTTACAGATGGCTTAACGTCTATTACAGAGCTGATTGTGTGGCGATTGGTATTTGGAGAAAGAAAAGGAAGGACAGGAATTGGAGGTTAGTACGTTTGAAAGAGACAGTACTACTGTAATAAATTATTTCATCAAAGCTCGCGCACAATCACTGCGCTACCGTGTTCCCATGTTTAATAACGTGCTTTAACTCCTATCATCATGAAAATGATATCACGTATACATCTCAGTATTTTAGTTATTCAGATAGCTGTAATATCACAAATGTAATGGATTTTGTGTCCTGTTGGAGAAAGAGAAAGCCGGTTTAAGAAGCACGTAGTGATTCACACATATGGAGCACATAGAAGATCAAATACAAAACAAAGCATTTAACATGCTACTTTAGTTACGATGGGATTTGAGAAGCTAGTAAATTAAACGATTTTAAGATTAAGTTTATGATGTTCTACTTTAATGACAAAATAAACTACATGATTAAAGTGGAAATTTCGAGATTAATGTTGACATTTTGTGCTTTTTCCCAAACTGTGTGCCTATTTTTTTTTTCTCTGTACCCTAATAAGCTTTCATATGACACTCAGATGGTGGGCTACAACTTTACATTTACAATGTACTGAATTAAAAGTCTGAATACTTTAATGAGGGAGAGATTTCAGTTTTTGAAATTTTTTTTTTTTTTTAAATAAATTTGCAAAACTTTCTGAATACATACAGTACATGTTTTCACTTTGTCATTGTGGGTTATTGAGTGTAAATTGATGGGAAAAATGGTGAATCTATCCATTAAAAATTAAATCTACAACACAATAAAGTGAGTAGTAAGTTAAGGGTTCTTAATAGTATGAGTCCACTTTATATATTATTAATGTGTAATTGTGTACGCTTGTGCGTGTGTGTTAAACCAGCAGCCAGCAAAAACACTGACTGCTTGTTAACTTGCATGTTAGTTAAAACAGATTAAAGTGAGCATTTAAGTCTCTTTAAAACTGTGATAATAACAAAAGGAAAATTAGAAATATGATACTGTATGAAAACATCAAAATGCAGAAATTTACCAATGTTTGATAAAGAAGTGCAACTTAACGTGTCTATCATTTGACCTAACATTAAGGAAGATGGTAAAGCTCACAATTGAAATGTGAGTCATGGAATCTGATAAATGTTTCCTTTTTTTTTTTCTTTTTTTTTTTAATAAAATTGGCTTTTTTCTCTTCTCCCTTTCTGAAATCTACCTTTGTATGTAAATACACTGGCCTATTAAGCTAGTGGGTTACCATGGAGGCAAAACATTTAAAAAGTTCTGTTTTTACCATGCATATGCTATATTTTCACATGTATGAGCTACTGTGTGTGTGTGTGTGTGTGTGTACGTGTATATTTTTTATCATTAGGTATGCAATTTGAATTACCGGTAGTACTTTTATGCACTATCTTAGCATTTTCTCTCAAACTCTGTTCTGTGGGCATCTGTGACAGCAATGCATTGTATTACCCAGTTCCATCTTTAATCTAACTCCTCTTTAAATTATGATTTGTTAAAGTATTGACTTGTCTTAAGGTGCTCATTAGTATTGAATATATAAGTAGAAATATCATTGAAGTAGCTGCTCCTCATTAGCTTTCATTGTCAATTGCACTATTGTGTACTTGGTGATTATCTTTTTTAAAGTTTGGGTCCAAGAGCAGATTCTGCCTTAAAAATAAATTCAAAAATAAAAAAGCTTTGACAAAAATCTACCTTTCTAAATTGTTTACTAAAATAAATCGCCCACTCTTGTGTCTGCTAGACTACAGAATAAGAGCATCATAAAAGGGCAAATTGCACAAGGAGCTGAGATAAAATTTGCAATGGACCGCCAGTTATGAAATTGGTAAAAGGACTTGCAACCACAGATGCCCCATTTTTCGGACAGAGTTTGAGACCCTTTGTTCATCTGTAACTTGTGTGGCTGTTTTCAGATGTGTTGTTCTTTGTATTAATGTTTCTTTTAGAGTGAAGGTTGCTTCAATAGCTTTTAGTTCTAGTTGAAACTAGAAAAACATTTAAAAATAATAATAAAGTTTCAAGATACTTTTTGCAAGATAGCACTTCTGTCTTAGAGTTACTTCAACTTGGTTGAATATCAGGTTACCATGCTTATCAGTGGTGGGGGGGGACCTGGTACATTTTGTTGGAAACAAGCCAATACTGGATGTGCTCAGAAGTGCGGAATTTTATCTGTTTGTAAATTCATTTTGAAGAATGAATTTTAACAAAAAAAAATCATCCAGGGTTATAGAGAGGTGAGGATGCAGACAGATTTTCTACCTGGAACAGACTGTGTTTTTCTGCTGTAATCTACTCAGTGTTCATAGACAAAGCTAATTCTAAAGCTTCTTAACATTGTATTTAACTTTGTGTCTTAATCACTTAAAGCGACTAGTAAACTATTTGATTAACTCCATTAACACACTCGCCCTCCCCGTAAATGCTGCTCCAATTGTGACAGTGTGCTTGAAACCCAGAGCACCATTTTTTCAGAATTATAGTTTTCATGCATATTTTGCTTGGGGAAGTCCTGAATTTTTGCGATAAGGCTTTGAGGAGGAAAGAAACCAGGAAGTTATGATGTTATAGCTGCAAAAAACAATTGGCAACAGAGCTGGTGGAACATTTGACTGGCTAATTAATTGGAAATGAGGAAACATTTAGGGAATTATTTCCATTACTAAATTTTCATGATTAGTGTGAAGGTTTCCAAAAGCCCCTGGTAGACTCCAAAAATTATAAATGCAAAAATTCAAGGTAAATACTTTCAATACAGTGCTTGCCTAGAATTTTTGTTGTTAACAATGCTTAAATTTTATGATAATAGTTAGTTATTTTGAAGTGAATGGCTGAGTGCCATATTTCTCATTTTCTTTATAGAAATGTAAGCTTTTGTTCACTTTATGATCCACTACAGGGATAAGTTCCAATATTTGTGTTTTATTCTCAGTTACAATGACATCTACCCACACAACCTAGCATTAGTAACCAATCTGTACAGAGATTTCCTGTATAATATTAGAAAAATATGTCTGTAGCTAACCACATACCCTTTAATGTGTGATTTTGGGCTATACACAAATAAATTGTATTGTATTTAGTCAGTGATCATCTTCTATTTAACCTGCTATATCTCACTCCATTCAGTAGCCCCCCTTTTTACTGCAAGGCACTTCTAGCGCATTCAGAATACAACAGCTAGTTTTGAGTTGCAACCTTCCTTCATAATCTCAGGTTGCACCACTCTTTATATACTACTGTCCTCACACACTTTATATTCAACACCCAGTTTTTGGTTTACTGCACAATAAGGAATTGGCCCTTCTTGAACCTCTGTGATGTGTGTACCAGTCATGTCTCTATGGTCAACTCGCCATCTGATGTATTAAAGGTGGAAATATATCTTAATTTGGGTCCATTAACATTTTCACTTAAAACTACAAGCATGTTTTTACTTATTTTTTACAAACCAAATTGTTATAATAATATTTCTTACATATGTTGTATTGCATGATGCTAGGAACATCTGCAGATTTAATTTAAAAAAAGAAAAAAGGCAGATTTTATCACTGTTTAATGGGAAGACCTTTGTGTTGCAATCCAAGAGACCTACCCCATTTTAAGACTTGTTACCAGAACACTGAATGACCAATTAATGGATGTATAAATATAGGATTTTTAAATCAAAGAGAGAAGACGCAGGACTCATCACATAACACATCCACAGACAGCTTCTTTTGTGTTTGAAGTTACCTGATTTATATACAATTTATTTACTCAAATCTTGAACTAATGAAGTTAGACTGGAGGGAGTGATGGCTCAGTGGTCAAGGATCTATCTGCATTACTGCCGGAAGGGATCACTGCTCTGTTCGGACCTTGAGCAAGGTCCTTAACCTGAAAATTGCTCCAGGGGTGCTGTACAATGGCTGGCCCTGTGTTCTGCCCCCCAAAAGTTGTTCAAAACAACAATTACCCCTCTGAGATTAATAAAGTATATTAAATCAAAAAAGAAGAGGATAATCTCTTTCATTATACTCTTGAGTCCTTTAAATAACATTTGGAGAACTCAAGCAGGCTGCCATATACTTTTTACTTGATGAAGAGTTGCCGAGATGGTCATCCTTCCAAAAGGTTCTCCCTTCTCGACAAAGGACTTTTGAATTTCGTTGTGTTACACAATGACAATAAAGTGTTTGAACTTGAAATTGAAGCTGTGCTGTGTGAGTTCTAGTTCACCTCACTGACCAAGAGCAGGGCACAATAAATCACTATGACCCAGCGTCCAAACAACAGTTGAAGTGCAGTATTTTTCTAACCCCAAAGAAATGTAAGTTTTAAGTTAGTTCCAGCAAGCCCATATATAAGATTTTAGTGTTGAGGGTGTAGTCTACATTATATGCCTCAAAACACCCACAGTCAATATTGCACTGATCTGCATTGACATTTAGGTGTGGTATGGGGGAGGAAGTGGTAAGGAAACCAGTTCACCAATGCCCTTTTGAATCATGACAGTGCCTATACTTGGACTGTAAAGGATGCTCTTTGAAACTATTGTTTAAAAAGATGCTCCACTGGTCCTCTTCTCCAAAACTAATCCCATTTGACTATCATTAGTTTCCCAACCTCAAGGACTACTTTTGTTGAATATGCTATGCCAGTGATTTTGTAACTCAGTCCTGGAGACCTTATGTGGTGGCAAGTTTTTATTCTACTCAGTTTCATAATCAGTGAGTCATTTTACCTCAATTTGATCTCAGTTACTTTGTTTATAATATATTATCTGCATTCATAAAAACACAGCAGAGTGAATTTGTACATGTATAAGACATTTCGAATTACATGTATCTTTGCTAAAGGCTTTAACTACTTAACTCTCTTGTTCGTTTCCTGTTTATATGCTTTTTTCTGTGTAGTTTGCTCCCTTAATTATATCCTATCAATGAGAAGAGTAGACACCCAGTAGACACTGAATGCTAAAAGGTTGCAACCTGCCCACTAGAAAATAATGGATTTGATTTAATTGGTCAGTTTCTCTGTGATAAATCAGTCAAATGCCATGGAGTCAGGAAAAACCTGGCAAGGCAGGCTGACACACACAGTGATAGTGAGGAAAGGCAATGGAGGAATGCTGAGAGACCCCTTCAAACACGGGACATTTTGGCAAGAATATGAATGACATTTCACACTGTGTAATGGATGCCCATCTACCATTGCTGGTAGTCAAAAAGTGGACAGCAGCCAAGCAATGTCCTCGAAATAATAGAGTCTGAGTAACAGACTTTATGGGAACACAATCGAGACAGGAAGGACCAGCCAGGACAGGTTGACACCGACAAGGATAATAAAGAAAGTTTTAGGACAAACACTAATGGTACACGTAAGGCAATAGATATACAAATATTTAATAATTATTCTGGTACCTGTCTTCAATAGATAATTAGAAGTTGTTACAATAAGTGCATTAGGTTTAGGTTTAAGTTTAAGTAGGCTTTATTATCCCAGAGTGAAATTGGCTTGCAGCAGGAAAGTACAAAAACAGAAGACATTGTTATAGCGATTCAATAAATAAACAGACGCAACTTTTGACAACCAATGTTATTGTGTAAACACTGAAAATCAATACAAAGAAGAAGAATTTCTTCCAACAGTATACAGAATAATAATGCAGAATTTAACTGTTCAGTAGAATAATGTTGTTAAGTAAAATTTGTTTTTTTATATTTAATAGGTGAGGCTAAAACCATTTGTATTACTGCTTGTGTATATATAATGCATATTCCATCATTTTGTAAAATCTTTAGAGTAAAAACATTTGGTAAATAAGTGAAAATTTATATCATAATCTCCTATGTATCAGCTAACAATTTTTAAGCAAAAGCAGAGGAAAAAGTCAATTGTGTATTCCAAGTATTAAAATGGTTCATTTTAGACTTTGCAGTGCCAGTGCTTTAACAGATGTGCTTTTACTGTCAGAGTTGTTTGTGCCCTTTTAAACTAAACAAACACATGAATACCTTAACAGTTGCATGTATCCTATAATATTGACTTTATTAGTGGAAATCTTTTCATCCACCTAGTTGAAGTGGGCCTCTTTGACCCTTTAATAAGATTAATTTCCCAACAATTAAGTAATTAGTCTTAATCTTGGATAAGTACCTAGGATTACCAACGGTACTGAATGGCAGGCTGCCTTCTAAGAGCTAGTCTGTGTTCTAGAGAGTTTACATGTAAATTCTTTACAGACCTTTAACTGAGAATTTGCATGCAGAAATGTAGCACTGTTTCTATGTTTATATCATTCTGACTTAACCTCATGCTCTCTGAATTTTGTCTTTGATCACTTGATTGCTTATCAAAAATGAGTTATTTTAACACACTGGTTTACAGCTCTTGAGATCTTAGGTTTAAGGGTGATCTAGCACACAAGGCTTTTGGTCCTAAATTCTATTTTGGATTTAAAGCTAGCTAACAAAAGATATTTTCCTTAAACCCTAGTACTCTCTTCGGGTGTGTCAAACAGAAGCTGATGGGAACAGTGGTGTAGTATGTCTCTAACTGAAATACTGCATTGCTCCAAAGAAGTCATTTAATTAAGTTTCCAAATATGGACTAGCTCAAAGCAATATTTTTTCTTCCAGGGACATCTCTTGTGTAGTGATATTTTTGCTAAAAACTAATACATTTTCAGATAACCTGTTTTTTTTTTTTGTTTGTTTGTTTTTGCCACGTATTCTTCTTTTGTGGGGTTTTTACCTCACTTCGGGGGTCAGCAACCTTTTAGCGGTGTCATGCCGAACCTATGTTATTCCGTGTGCCAACATAATTCTGCCAATTTTGTTATATATAGTATCAAAATTGGTCCGGTTACAATCCAATATCCAGATCCAATATAACTGGATCTTCTATTATTGGTCATTCAATATTTTAAAATACATAGGATCATATGTGAAAAGAATTTTTGTCAAATTTAAATTTTTAACACATTTATTAAAAATTATATTACAAATTATAAATTACAAGTTTATTCGATACAAAATGCATAGTTTGAATAAGAAAAAGTTATCGAATTCTAATATGATTAATCATTCTTTATTATTTTGTTATGTTACACAACTCTAGTCGAAGGGTAGACTTATTAACTTATTAACCAGATATCGCTGAGGATGTTAAAATTCCATGTAACAAGTCCATGTAACAACTCTTCATCACAGAATCACACATGTCCCTCTTCACAGTGTGTGCTGATTGGCTGTCCGCTTTTATGAACACAGAGCCTTCCCTAACAACTTAAGACAACAGGTTTGATTTTTGTTGGGCAAGTCACAGATTTTTTGAGTTCCTGGGTTTGTCACACTATGTGACAAGAGGTCAGTTTGCACACCACATCTGTGCCTGACTTGCTAAGAGTATGCAAATTAAGTTTTAACTACAAAAAATTGCAAGAAAAAAAAATGGTGTAATACGACATGGTCTTAAGTGAAACCACTTTGTTTTACAAAGCATCAAATTCTTGACATGCAGTAAAGATTTGACTTAAAAGTATTAACAGGTATCTTTAAATGAGACATTAATTTCCTTAGATAATCTGGTCATGGTTCTAGTTAAGAGAAAGAATGCAGCAAACCAGTCAGTTAAACAAAGCGTTCCTTTTTAGATGCAAAGCAGAAATAGGCTTTGATTAAAAGCTATGATGTTCTTTTAAAATAATTGTGTTGTGATCATTCCAAAACAGGGATTGCTGAAGTCACCATAGATTGCCTTGTCCAACATGAAACTAGATTTAATTCAGTTATTATTGACAAATCTCTCTATTATAAAAAAAAATCCTGAAGAGAAACAGTAGGGTGACGATACGTGATCTTCACATTAAGATCACGGAAGACCCTTAAAAGACCCACAAGATTAGAGAGATTGGCCACTGAGTGTCTCACGGGGACCTTAAACATGAGACTTTGTGCCAAGAGATTGACCCAGGACCATCTTGCGATGACGTAGAACATGAGATTCTTGCAAGACACACCCTACTTACAAATAAATAAGGGCAAGGGGAGCCAACAAGATTCTCAGTCGTGTTTTTGCTGTGAGCACACACAGATCCAGGGCTCTCGGCGTATATAAAGTGTATAAGGACAATATGTTATAAATGAAATGTAGACAACAAAGCGAAGAAGAAAGCAGCGCGGAGAAAACAGACTCAAAAACGTTGGAGAGACAAAAAAGGAAAAGAATAATCTAGGTGCAAATTCAGAAAATAAGGAAAGTAATTATCAGCCCGGAACAAGTGGAATTGGAAAAAAAAGCACGTCCAATCTGGACATTGGCGCTATACACATGTAGAGCAGGTTAGAGATTATGAAAGCAGTGGAATTTGAAAGGCTAAAAAAAAAATAGTTGGCGAGATACACATGTGGAGAAAGTTAAAACATATGAAAGTATGAAAATTAGAAAGTATAAAGAAAGAAAGTAAAGATTGCAGGAGAGCAAACAAATGGAAATTATTACTCGAAAAAGGGAAAATAATCACCACGGACCACGTGTCATTTAAAAAAAAACAAATCCAGGATAAAGCGAGGTCAGAAATAAAAGACAAAGTAGAAAACAAAGTAAAACGTCATAAAGAGGTTAAAAAACAAGGGGGCCAAACACATGCAGAGCAGGTTAGAAATAATGAAAACTGGAATTCAAAAGACTCAAAAAAAAAAAAAAAACATAGGCACGAAACACATGCAGAGCAAGATACAGAATATGAAAGCATAAAAGAACAACAGTGTCAAAAAAAAAAAGAAAGTAAAGATCGCATTAGCGCAAAAAAAGAGAAATTATTACTCTGAGAAATAATGAAAAGGCAAATAGAGATCAAATATACGGACATAGGTGATATGTCAAAAGTATGTAAATATTGTAAGGCTTTGAAGTTTAAGTCAAGAGAATTTCAAAAACGAAGTTTACCTCACATGCATTTATTGGTTATTTTGCAAAAAAAATTATTAACTGCTGCTGATGTGGATCATTATGTCTGTGCTGAAATTACAAACAGAGAAACCTGTCCTGAATTATGGTACAAAGTCATTAAACACATGTCTCATGGACCTCATTAAAAAGGTTCAGCACATTGGGAGTGGAAAGATTCAAAATATTGTTTTTACCGAAGTTCTGAAATAAAAGTAAAACTAATGAAATAGCAACAATTCAAAGAAAAAAAAAATCTTAAAATTGTGTATCTGGAAAAACAAAAATGGGGGTTAGTGACTGATGTGAGCAGGGGCGAAGCCCCCAGTTTACATAAGTATAATCTGAATTTAAAATGGGGATAATTGTCTCAAAAGTAACAGATGAATCAAAATACCAAAATAAATTAACAAAATCAGTAATGCGAATAAATGCTAAAACAAAAGTCTGTGATCATTAATGTGCAACAATTGGCTGTCGCTGATACCATGGCCGAATGGTTGCAGTAGGAGGCATCTTAAATAAGAGAGGGAGAGAGACATTGGGAGCATGCACTGATACAGTGTGTTGCTACACCCACCACACGACAAACCACCTCAAGATCCCAAATTAGGACCCGAGTCCAGCCATGCAACAGGTATAAGGCTCTCCAGTAATTCCTGATTGAATGAATGCAGCACCCAAGAGCCCTAAATGATGGATAAGAGATTGAGGACAAGGCAATAGAGCAGGGATAAATAAAAACAACAACAAAATTGAACGGTGATCCTGACAGTTATTAGCTGCATTTTGTAAGTGACAGCCTGTGAATGTTTAGGGGTGGGGTGATAGTATAAGGAAGTTGTTTGGTAAATGTGTTGAATAATAGATTTCTGGGGGCTATTATGGTGTTTCAGAGGCACTGAACTTGAAAGCACAAGCTTACCCTTCAATTCTTAATTCTGCTTCACTCTGATGCTGAGCAAGTCACTTAATCAGCCTGTACACCAACTGTACAAACATTAAAATGAGTATAACACCTTGTATGAGAATACAGTATATAAGATTTTCCCCCTTTTTTTTTTAACATTAGTGTTTTATTGGTAGTTCTCACACACAAGAATGCCTCCATTTCAGTGTTCTCTTTTGGATAACACAAAGATTGATACTCCTCCTTTTGGATCGGGTTTCTCTTTCTGTTCCTCACTGCACAACTGTCTAAGAAGTTGACTGTCTATAAATGAATAACAGATGGAAACTGAATGCCAGTTCCAAAAGTTCCTGATAAATGAAAATCTAGTCACACCAGTCTAACCTGTATGTTTTTTCTTGAAATACTGTAAAGGAGTATGGCTTTCTGTAGCTGGTTTAAAATGTTTTACTCAAATTTTAAATGTTACATATGTTTACTACTTTGAGCAAGTCATATTGGTGTTTTTTTAATCGTGTGTGTTTTTTTTTCTCTTCATTATTTTTGTACAACATAAAAAAAAATCTTGTTTGGTCTACATGAAATAGAGTAAATTCTTCATGAAGCACCTTCAGAGCCTGATGATTTAGCAGCATTAACCCACACAGTTTTGCAAATGCATAATGGCAATGTTGTGTTTTTTCTTTCTTTCTAGTTAGTGTTTTTGAACCTTGGACAGCTTGAACTTTGTTGATATCACTTTACATTTGAGTAGTGAAACTAAAAATTGAAAGAGAGATTACTAAATAAGGAGATCAAATATTTTCCCCACAGATGCAATTTATTGACATTTTGTTCCTGCAAACTCTCTTGTTGTTACAGCTTTGTTTCTTACGACAGCATAGCTTAAAGCAACAACAACAACAACAACATTTATTTATATAGCACATTTTCATACAAATAATGTAGCTCAAAGTACTTTACATGATGAAGAAAAAGAAAAAAGGACAAAGTAAGAATTAAAATAAGAGAACACTAATTAACATAGAATAAAAGTAAGGCCCGATGGCCAGCGAGGACAGAAAAAACAAAAAAAAAAAAACTCCAGACAGCTGGAGAAAAAATAAAATCTGCAGGGGTTCCAGGCCACGAGACCACCCAGCCCCCTCTAGGCATTCTACCTAACATACATGAAAGTCCTCTTTGTATTCAGGGTTCTCATGGAAGGACTTGATGATGACAGTCACATGGACTTCTAGCCTTTAATCCATCAATGTAGGGACATCATGGTGCTTTGATTAGGTGGTGGTGGCACAGATCGCCACAACAGAAAACTAGAAAAAGAACAGAAGAGAGAGTAGGGGTTAGTATGAATTTTGGAGCAAACACCATGAATAGTAATGATAATTAATTAAATATACAGAGCATCAGGATTAAACTAAAATGAAGTTATGAGAAAGCCATGTTAAAGTAATGTATTTTTAGCAGTTTTTTTTTTAAGTTCTCCACCGTATCAGCCTGCTGGATTCCTATTGGCAGGCTATTCCAGATTTTAGGTGCAAAACAGCAAAAGGCCTCTTCAACACTTCTTTTAAGTTTAGCTCTTGGAATTCTAAGCAGACACTCATTTGAAGATCTAAGGTTACGATTTGGAATATAAGATGTCAGACTCTCCGATATATAAGATAGAGCGAGATTATTTAAGGCTTTGTAAACCATAAGCAGTATTTTAAAGTCAATTGTGAATGACACAGGTAACCAGTGTAGTGACATCAAAACTGGAGAAATGTGCTTGGATTTTCTTTTCATAGTTAGGATTCTAGCAGCTGCATTCTGCACTAATTGTAATCGATTTTTGTCTTTTTTGGGTAGTCCTGAGAGGAGTGCGTTACAGTAATCTAGTCTACTGAAAACAAAAGCGTGAACTAATTTCTCAGCATCTTTCAATGATATAAGAGGTCTAACTTTTACTATATTTAAGTGAGAAAATGCAGTCCTAGTGATCTGATTAATATGTGGTTTAAAATTCAGGTCACAGTCAACAGTTACCCCTAAATTCTTTACCTCCGTCTTGACATTTAATCCTAATGCATCAAGTTTATTTCTAATAACCTCATTATATCCATTATTGACAATCACTAAATTTTCAGTTTTCTCTTGGTTTGAGAAAATTACTACTCATCCATTCAGAAACACAAGTAAGACATTGTGTTATTGAAACAACAGAGTCTGGGTCATCAGGTGCTATTGATAAATACAGCTGCGTGTCATCAGCATAGCTGTTATGCCCCGAGATAATCTGATCTAACAGAAGCATGTAGATCAAAAAGAGCAGCGGACCTAGGATAGAGCCTTGTGGAACACCATATATGTCTTTGAAGTATAATTACCACAACTAACAAAGAATTTTCTACCTGCTAGGTAGGATTCAAACCAATTTAAGACAGTGCCAGAGAGGCCCACCCACTGACTAAGGCAGAAAACTAATTTCACAGCGTTCACCCATGTTGCTATAGGATGCAGATTTTGTTTGGGATATGGAATGAAGCAGTACAAAGTAGAATGTAATGATTTGCCTTAGGAGTTCTGGTGGTGTTCAAATAGTCCTGGCTCAAGAACCAAAACATTCTCGCGGAAAAAAGAAACCCATTAGAAGAATTATATGTATAGAAAACCATTCGCTTTCCTGAGATGATCATGAAATTTTTCTCCCAAAAATGATTGTAAACGTACTACTCCATACTGCCTGTTAATGCCATTATAAGATACAATTATTTTACAAGGTAACACTGTGTTTGTAGGTTTCTGAATTCTTCTCACCTGTAAACATTTTTCAAAGTAAAATTTGAATTGTTTCTTTAAGACCATCCAGAAGCTAAATGCAAAGTACAAAATCTCTTAGGAGGAAGACTTGCATTATCTTCAATAATACATTTTTCACTTGGTATACTTTGGACTGATTATACAACTATATGGATGATATGGAGTGAAGCCTAGCAAGCAATGCGTCCATTAGCAAATGTATGTAATGTATTTTTTATTATGTATCCAGCAATGACAAATCTAAAAATAAGAAGGAATTCTGCTTATTAAACAAAGGTGTCTGTTGCAAATGGGTATTTAAAAGTTACATCCACTCAATTTTTAAAAAGCACTATCCAGTTCAGGGCCAGAGAGAGACTGTGCTTATCCTAGCAGCACTGGGCCTAACACATATTCCCACTTACTTACATATAGCATTTTGAAGATAAACCCACACAGACACCTTTGCATAAAAACAACATGAAGGAGCATTCCTGCTACCAGAAAAAATATGACGGCTGAGCACCACAATTTTGGAAATTTGGTGTTGATGTCCCAGGTCCTCTCTGCGTGGAGTCCGTATGTTCTCTCTGTGTCTACATTAATTTTTTCATGTGCTCAGGTTTCCTTCCACAGATGAAAGACATTCAGATTTAGGTGGATTATCTATGCTAAATGAGCCCTATTGTGTTTGTGTGCACATGTATGTCTTCACCTGTGATGGCTTAACACTCTGTCCAGGGATTGTTTCTGCCTCAACACTACTCAGCATATAGCAGGTTTGGAAAATAGGTGGAGGGTATTGTATATATTGCTTGCTTGGCACTTGGATGCTCATGCAATTTTAGCTCAGAATTTAGTACTGAAGTTTTAGCTGTTGTAAGTGAAGTATAAATTCTCTTTATTTTCTTTGTTTCTTTTCATTCCTGGCCTCAAAGGAAAGGGGTTTTCCAGTCATGTGGTTTTATTTAACAGCATGAAGGCCAGCTTATAGATTTAAAATGCTGACTGTATAATGGCTCCTTTTGTCCTAGACAATGTGGCAGAAAAACACACTGCCTGCAGTTTCTTCATTAAAACCGTGATCTTTATCTCAAAAATGCAATTTGTCTATTTATTACTTTATTACTTTATATGTATATACAGTACTCACACATAAAATATATAATAGACATCATAAACATAATAATATGGGGTTGCGTATGTGTGTGGACTTGTGTATTGTGTATAAGGAATTTTAACAAGAAACCCTTGTTAGGTACCTAATGCCAAAGCTTAATTTACAAAATTCCTTTGTGTTTGTCATGCCTTATTTCATTTTCTTTTTTTCTTTATGCTTTGAGAGCATTTTAAAACATTTCCCATAAAAGATAGTAAATTTAACATTCTGAAGTGCCAATTCAGTACCCAGTGTTGTTTGGTTCACTAATGTTTGTTAATGGCAGATAAGTCATATGTTAACACATAAAATTAAGGACAATCACAGCCAACCAGAATGCAAGTAGAGATGCAGTTATTGAACTAACAACCTTAATTTTTTTTTAATTGGAGCTAATGCTGGACTTCTAAAATCAATTTACTCATTCCCAGCCTCCATTTACCATGTACTGTATGTTAGCATGTGGAATGAAGCCCTGGTGCATTTTCTTTGGCTATGTTAAGACAACATAAACTCTCATTAAAAACACACCTTAAATTTTCTGTCATTTTCCTATAATATAATGCACAGACTGATAGATGGAATGTTAGGGTAAGTACTACATAGTTCTGCACATTACACAACATTTCCAGTTACTTGCTTTTTGCAGTCACACTCAGACTTCATTTACATAAGCTTAATGAGTCTGAGGACGTTATGGCATGCTCCTGTGACCACCACTTGTGTCGTATGAGGTTTCTAGCAAGTGCTCACCCCGAAGTATGAGAATGCACATAATGAAGCAACAAGGAATAATGAAGATTGGTGTTTTAGATCTCACAAACGGAAAAGAGACTTGTCTGTCTGATAGTGCGTGTTTTAAATAAGACAACAAAATGGGGAGAAAAAGAAAAGAAGCCTTTCCAAGAGCACTGGCTCCATCAGGGAGAGGGAGTGCATTACTGACTGTCAGAAAAACGGGGAAGTTCACAATACTTTCGAAATGTGAAACTGCTGAGAAGTCATTGTTCAGTCATCTAAAGTACAACCTGAAATCCTTCGACAGCAGTATCCTCTCTGTCTAGAAGTAGTGTAATATGAAATCGACTTTACTGAACAGGATATGACTGCTCAGCACCTGTCCCAGAATCCTTCTGTGTTTTAGTTCCTGGTATGTGTTTTGGCCTGCGAGTAACTCTCAAAGGACAACCTATTTGTTTATTTTTCCTTTATGTGGATGCCTTTTTCCCCAAAGGGAATTTAGAGATTTACTGTAGGTATGAGGCCCTTAATATATGTGATTTATGAATAGAACCACCACTGAACGATGCTATATGTTCCAAAAAATGTAATACTTTATTAACACTGAAACTGTTCAGTTTTAATTTAGACTACCATTTCACAGTCTTTCCACAGAAGATGTTAGCAAAATCATTTCAAAGCCATCCTCTTTAAAGATAGTGCACCCTTTCAATAAAGAAAACCGTAATATATCATACAATATGTCCTTTTGTAGACTTTAGATTTTATTTATTAATCATTTTGCATTATATTTGCTCAAAAAATGATTTAAATCTATAGAGATTATAGTTTGAACAATTAAGTTGACTGAAAGTATCTTCAAGGTGCTATCAGCTGAGCATTGTTGTACATAGACAAAATGGTATCAGCAGAGATGGGGATCAGTAACTACTATCCTGTGTTCCTCCAGGGAAGGGGTGGGGAGAAGGAAATGATCCTTAACAAAGCTGTGAAATATATGAACTCAAGCAAATTTATGAAGCATAAAACTGATAAAGGTAAACCAAATTGGCACTTACAGGATTTAAGCAAAACAAAAGATTCAATTTGTTCTGAAGTGTTCTGATGATCGTAAGGATGGCATCTTTCACATAATGCATCATCATACAGTTAGAGTACTGTAAGTTCATTTAAATACAGCAATTTAAAATATGTTTTGCCTGATATAGAGTAATAGGAATGGTAAATTATATACCAAGTGAACACTATTATTTAAACCTCTACAGTAGTGACTTATTCCATGGCTTGTGTTAGTCTGTAGTCAAAGATCAACAAGGTATTAAAAGTGAGATACAAGGATACTAGTCCGTGTCGAGTTATGGTAGCTGTTGGAGTAGCTTTTTTACCACATAGATACTCATAGATTTAAGATGTAGAGGTTGTGGTGCCCACCAAACTAGGATTAGCATACTGGTTAACAGAGCATCATCTTGCTAAAAAAGCTCAGAGCAACTGCTGCAATTCAGGATGCGCCTCATAAACAATGATATATTGATATCTAGTAACATTTAAACATTTGCCCAATGTGGCCAATGAAACCACATCCATCAAAATTACACCACCCTTAGTGCCCTGTGTTTAATATACTTAGAATCAACAGACTCAGAAATTTTTAGCCTTATCTTGAATCCCTTCAGTATAATTCTGCAAAAGCTGGGATTCAGCAGACCACGAACTCATCATCAATGACTATTAATAAAGTATCTATCTAATCTATCTATCTAGTTTTGTGCCTCTTTCAACCCTGCTGTTTGAACTAGGATCTTAGTTGAATAACTGCAGCTTATTTGTTGATCTGCACAAGTAGTGTAAACTTCAGTTTGCCTCCTCCATCAAACAGTCTGTTTTCTATCATAGGATTACCTCTGACTAGATGTAGTTCAGATGGTAGCCTTTCTTTATGACATTGTGATATTGTGCTTGGAAATTTTAGTAGGATTGCAGTTGATGTTAAACTCATTTGGATGGCCACAATCACACCACATTTAAATACAAATGTTTTTCTACTTTGCCTGTAAAATTTTGCACAAATTATTTTATAAGTGTGTGTGTGATGGCTGTGTCTATAGAAGACAATCCATCTATCTATTTACCATATCCACTTCATCCAGCTTTAGCATCATGACTTTAAAAAAAAAAAAAAAAAAAACAGCCATTATCCTACCACTTTACACAAAGTTGGTATACCTCGTCGGATTAAAAAAAGATTTTCAGAAGGTATGTTTTTGAAAGGATATGTTGCTCATAATTCAGATTGGAACATATTTTGTTATAGCATTGCAAAGACAGGTGGAGATAGTAAAAATGTATTTGTTGGGACTTTTCACAAATTATATTTACTGGCATGTTGAAGTAATATATTATACAAATATACCTTAAACAGCAAATGGATTTCCAACACTATCTTTAATCACAAAAATATTTTCACCTTTTAAATTCCTTTGCCTTAAGCAAGTGATCAGGTATAAATAGATTGCAAGCCCATTAAAACTGAATGAAGCCTGGCCTGTGTCTAGAGTCTTGGTGACAAGTGTTAGCTTATTGAGCCTTTATTTGTTGGGGACATGTCTGGGGAAAGCTGTACAACCAACCCAAACTAAATTATCACAAAAGTGCAGACAATTATTGACTTACTCTTGTATAAATTAGTCTAATTCAGGGTCATGGCAAGAGGTTGGAGCATATAAAGTTAGCCCTGGGTACAAATACAAAACAACCATGGATATGACACCAGTTCAGAATTCCGAAGGAAAACCTAAGCAAACAAGAAAGCTTGCAGAGAGTGAATGAGAAGTGAAGAGAATGTACAGTACACACAAACAATGATTGAGCATGAGAGATGATCCCAGAAATCTGGATCTATGAAGCAGCACCACTAATAACTACTGCTGTGTCACACTAATGTACATGTCTTGGGTATGTGTATACATATACAACTTAAAGGTAATCCCAATAGAAAATGTGGAACACAGTGTTATCCTGTGCGTCACTTGTTTGTTATATAATTTCTTTTACTTGTATGGCCATATATACACACACACACATGTGACCTACTGCTTATGTCACTCCCAGAGTGAATTACTGACCTTCCTGAATGCTTCCTGCTGCCAGTGATGTTTCAAAGTTTCTGTAAACTTCACCAGAAACATTTTTCCATTGGTATTGTTTGCTGTAGTCTGAGTGGTGCCGTAGTAATGGAGCAGTTTGTGCCAATATTTTGTCATGTAATGCCTAGAATATAAAAGATCGATACTGGCTGCAGTATTACAATAAATCAAATGTATGCACTATTATTTCAGGCAATAATAAGTGATTACCAGGTGCCATAGAACTGGGCAAGAACAATGCCTGTTTCACATCAGTCAAGGCATTCAGGCTGAAATACTAAACAAGCAAGGAATGTAGTTAAAAGCCAGATTTATAAGCTAATTAAAATGTTGGCTGAGGAAACGTCTACATCTTTCATGGCTTAAGTGGACCTGTCGCAAACAAATTTTTCAAAATGCATGCAAAAATTGGGCTTGCCTAAGAGTGGACGTTCTTGTTCGTATGAATTTAAAAATGAAAAAAGTTTACCAGTCGGATTAAAAATTAGTAGAAAATTTCTGAATGCAATTTCTTAAAAGTAAAACACAAAATGTGCAAATATGTACGCACAAAAGCAAATAAGAAATGTGGTTTTGTCAGTATATTCATGTCTTAAGGGTAATGTCTTTGTTCATGGACTTGTATGTGAATTGTGTGTAGTAAGTGAGCCCGTCTCTATAAGACAGAGTGCTGTGTGCCTCAGCCTGATTGGTCAGCTGATGTAAATGGGAAGGTATTAGAGCCATGATTGTGTTGCGTTTGGTTGTCAGTGGTGGTAGCATGACTAATTGAGTGAGGCTATGTCCACACTATTACATTTTCATTTAAAAGTAACAATTTTAAACAAAAATTATCTCTATCTCCATCTGTCGCATCATTTCCAAAAGTATCTATACTCATAATAAAATGACAAAACATGTATATGACATAGCCGTTCACCTACACTGGACATGCATGAGTTAGCAGAAACAAGAAGAAATGTCCTCCTTGAAGGGATGGTTACCCTTCTGGCCATGGAGGTTATTGTAGAACTGTAGAGACTGATACATTATCTGCTTTTTGAATACCTTCTATCGAATCTATTTGGGTAGCAGAGCTTTAGTATGAATTTTGATAGCTAAGTGGTGTGCCAGTGAGCACAGATAATCAGTAACAAAAGTGTAGTTTGTTTATAATAAAAAAAAAAAACACAAAGCCTATTAAAAACCATCCGCATACTGTATCAAGATATGGGTTTTTGGCCATCTAAGTTAATCTTGTTTAGTGTTACTCTATTGAGTGTTCTTTTACATAGTGCTCTTAACTTTTTTTATTATATAAGGGTATTTTGTGAGTACCCTTGTATTGTGTTTTTGTAGTAATGCTTAAGATATCAAACCTTTTTTTTTTTTTTAAACCTGAAGTCTTCTTGCTTTAATGTCATATAATCTTTTCTGTTAGGATGTTATCTGATTTTCAGGAAAGAATTATTGTCATCTACATCAAAATAAACGAATAAAACCCACTCATGCACAAGACATACAGTGCATCCGGAAAGTATTCACAGCGCATCACATTTTCCACATTTTGTTATGTTACAGCCTTATTCCAAAATGGATTCAATTCATTTTTTTCCTCAGAATTCTACACACAACTCCCCATAATGACAACATGAAAAAAGTTTACTTGAGGTTTTTGCAAATTTCAAATCGGTACTCGTGAATCTAAGATATTTAACAGGCATTCCTGGTATTAAGTTGTGGCTTTGCCTGCGAATATTTAGCGGCAGCGTGTCTATTGGATAGCTGCTGACGGACGGTCTTATATGGGCAGGCACTCAATTACGTGGGAGGCGTGACGATGAGGAACGCAACTCTGCCTCACACGGCGACCGAGCTGCAGGCTATGGCCGTATATATGTACGTAAATAGGTTCCAGTTATGACCGTTACGCATAGAATTTCAAAATGAAACCTGCCTAACTTTTGTAAGTAAGCTGTAAGGAATGAGGCTGCCAAATTTCAGCCTTCCACCTACACGGGAAGTTGGAGAATTAGTGATGAGTCAGTGAGACAGTCAGTGAGTCAATCAGTCAGTGAGGGTTTGCCTTTTATTAGTGTAGATATTGCACTTGCAGCCACATTCAGCCACATTTCTAAATGAATTAAAACTGAATCCCTTTACAACTGTTCTTTCTTTGATTTTAATAATAGATGCCATTAGGTTATCTCAGTTGTAAATCAAAATAACTATTTCTTAAGCAAAATTATTTAGTGGTGCTATTGCTATTTAAGAACGAGATGGTCCACAGACTTATAAAGAAAAGACAGTAGTCCCACTTTATCAAATAAATAAGAATCCAAGTTGATGATAAAGTAAGATTTCATGATTGCGCTCAAGGAAAAAAAAAACAATTTGACTCTGACATATCTCATGTATCAATGCTGCATTTTATAGCTGTTCTACTCACCTAATTTGTAGAATATTCTATTGTATGCTTTCATCTATCCATGCATTGTTAACATAAATTTCCAAATGTCTTTTTATGATACCATCCCTGTTTGCGTGTTTTTGTGTTCACTATAGCAATGATCTTGGAATCTTAGCCATTTTTTTAAAATTCCAGTACACACAACTAAATGTGCAGTAAAATAAAAGTGCATGTAAAATTTCTTTTTATTTGTATTTATTTATTTATTTTTTCCACCTTCATCCATCTCAAAAATTAGAAATGTTTCTTTTGATTATCATTAGAAATTTAAGTTTGAGTGTGTATGCCTGCATTGGATCTTTACGTTTGATCTCATCAAGTTGTCAGGGATTAACGCTTTTTTCATAACGCTGGGAAAAAACTCCAGTACAATTTAAAATCATATATCCAGAAGTATTACATATTTATATATCCATCCCTGTCCTAAACTAGCTTTATCCATGTACAGAGCACCAGTCGATACTAGGGCCAATGTAGCATCACCAATTCACCTAACCTTCATGGATGTGAACCCTGGTCTGTTTTTAATGTGTATGTATTTATGTCTGGATAGAACTGTGATTTATCTCATGTGCTATTCAACAGACAATGGACATTGTGTTGTAGTTGGACACTTTTTACAGACGAGATACTGAATCTGAAGTTTTAAATTTCCTTGTTAGTTTCACACATTCAAAAAGATTTTGCAATATGTAGTGTTGGCATTATTTGCTCACATTTTTATTTCTTGTTTAACAAGACATTTCGCTAAGGGACAGATTTTGTTTGATCCATTTAATGAATACTTGTTGGAATACTTAGGAATGGGAATGCTTCCTGATGAGACTGGCACTGGGTTAGCGTGACCTAAACTTTGTAAAGGAAGCATTCAGCAAACAGTCAAATCACTTGCATCCAAGGCCACAAGCCAGCGATCACAGGTTTCGAGTCTTTATTCATTTTTATTTGACAGATTAATTTCTTCATTGATATAAGCTTGGTGACCTTATTAAGAAAAAGGTAAGCTTTTGTACTTTTGATGACATTCCAACTGTTTTTTTCTCTGCATTTGTTGTTTGTTTCATTAAAGCTTACGTACTTATCTTGTTTCCAGTAAGCAAATGAAACTTCCTCTCTACCTGTTAATGGGTAGAAACAATATACATTTTGGATATTTTGCATACCTTATCTCAAAAATCTAAAATACATGTATGCCTTTTTTATCCACTTCCTTGCAGCTCCACTGGGGATTTCCTATTGTTTAATCTTTACAGATGTTTTTGTAATCATCACTTTGAACTTCCCACAATTATTCATCTGCTTCAGGGATTCCCATTTCCAGTTCTATGAATATTTTTAATTGAAAGTTGTTGTTGTGTTTTTTTTGGTTTTTTTTCCCCGAATACTTCAGTTTTCAACCATTGACTATTTCTTGAAAATGTCAAGAGACAAGATTTTGGGACTCAATAGTGAAGTAACACTTGAAACCCCTCAATAAAAGCCATGTCGTGCAGTCTTGTTCTTATGGGAGAGTCATGAACCAATGCATTTACCAAGTTGACAGACATCTGTTGATCTGATGTTCTTTGTGCTTTTTGAAGAATTATACAGTCTGATTTTTGGGTGAATTGTCTTGAGTGTTCGTCATTTGTAAATAATTCTTTACATTTTAAAACAATAGACTTCAAATTTTCTGGAAATGGCAACATTGCCCATCTTGGACTTATAAAGCTGCATTAATTGATTTTCTGGAATCACAGGAGAGTTTCTTTTTTTTTTTTTTTCTCTTCTTTTTCTTATCTCTCTCACTCTCTGAGCTCAACTCGCAGGAATTACAGCCACACATTCAGAGATTGGGAGGTGAGTGAGGGAAGTATGTTGATACATAGACGCTGTTTTAGACAGACACCAAAATATCTGGCCATAATAATCAAGAACCAGACCCACCAGGCTGCAGAGATATGTATATTTGTTTTTTTTAATCATTCCTCACTTGAGTATTTTCACTTTTTATTAACAATATATAAGGCATGTTAACCTATTCATTTTCTGCAAAACACACATTTCGCAAATATAAAACATGTTGGGATGGGGCATCTCCTGTACTCAAAAATCCAAGACTTTAACAAAATAATATTTCTGTGTAAATAACCTGAGTTTTAATTATTTTCTGACTACAGGTTATGACTTTGCAGCAGTGCTGGAGTGGTTTGCAGAACGAGTGGATCGCATCATTCTTCTATTTGATGCTCACAAGCTGGACATTTCAGATGAATTTTCAGAGGTGATTAAAGGCCTGAAGAACCACGAGGACAAAATCCGGGTGGTGCTAAACAAGGCAGATCAGATTGAAACACAGCAGCTAATGCGAGTGTATGGTGCACTCATGTGGTCATTAGGAAAGATCATCAATACACCTGAGGTGGTGCGTGTCTACATTGGCTCCTTCTGGTCCCACCCACTGCTAATCCCAGACAACAGAAAGCTGTTTGAAGCAGAAGAACAAGATCTCTTCAAGGACATCCAGGGGCTACCTCGCAATGCAGCTCTCCGTAAACTGAATGATCTCATCAAACGTGCCAGGCTTGCTAAGGTAAATATGAAGGTTTTGTGTTGCTAGACTCACTACAAAATGTTTTTTGTAATATATTTTTGGTGTTCACATAAATGGTAAAGTGATTTTTTCCAGTGGGTTGCATAAACACAAGTTAATGGTGCAATTTTGATTATGCACAATAATCTGGTCTTCCTGTAAGCTCTGGCCAATACTACTGCATGGTTCTGCTGGAACATACAGTATTACTTTATCATTTTTTTATATTTTAATAGTAGCTTCCTAAATATTTTATCAAGTTATCTCAATGTATAATACAAACAGGTGAACTGTTAGAACCGTTCTGCATACTCCATAAATCAGTTGGAGGAACTGCCAGTGAACTAGAGCATACCCATCCATACAAAAGCTGGTACTGTACTAGTACAAGAACTACACATAGACATACAGTGCCCTCTATAATGTTTAACACAAAGACCCACTTTCCTTGATTCCTCCATTCTGCAGTTTAAAATCGAAACAATTCAGATGTGAGTAAAGTGCACATTGCAGACATTCATTTAAGGATATTTACATACATTACGGTCACAGCATGCAGAAATGACACTGTTTACACATGGTCAACCCACTTACACAAATGTTTGTGATTACTCAAGTGTGTTTCATTGCTTCATTAGTCCAGACGTAAGATACATGGGCTTGTTTCTATCTACAGACTACCAGTGAAGAGAATTATTTGTGTTCTGTTTTGTGTATTGTATTTACCCCATTTTTGTCACCCACTGCACACCCAACCTACCTGGAAAGGGGTTCTCTCTCTGATTTACCAAGATGGTTTCCCCATTATGAGGCTGAAAAACAAGAATACAACCATTAGAGAGATTGATAAAAACTGTAGCATTACCTGAATCAACTGTCTGGAGTATCATTAAGAAGAAAGAACACACTGGTGTGCTTGGCAATCGCAAATTGACTGGTAGGCCAAGGAAGACTTCCACCGCTGGTAACAGAAGAATCCTCACTGTGGTAAAGTAAAAGCCCCAAACTCCTGTCTGGCAGATCACAAACAGTCTTCAGGAGGCAGGTGTGTATGTGTCAGAGACTATTATCTGCAGAAGACTTCATGAACAGAAGTAAAGGGGCCACATTGCAAGATGCAAACCACTAGTTAGCCACAAAAACAGGATGGCCAGATTACCGTTTGTGGAAAAAAAAGTACTTAAGAAATCTGCAGAATTCTGGAAAAGGTCTTGTGAACAGACAAAAGTTAACCTCTGTCATGACATGAGCAAAGTGTGGAGATGAAAAGGAACTTCCCTAGATCTATTGCATACCAGCTCATGTGTTAAACATGGAGGCGAGGGAGTTACGAATTGGGAAAGTATGGTTGCCACAGGTAGCCATCAGCAGTGGCATGGTGATTTCTGAATACTGTAGAAACATCTGCTCAAATTCCAGTAAATACCTCCAAACTCATTGGATGGCATTTCATCTTACAAGAATATAATGACCCCAAACATACTGTACTTCTAAGGCTACACATGAATTTTTCAAAGCTAAAGAGTGGAAAGTACTTGAAAGGCCAAGCCAGTCGCCCAATTTAAATCCAGTTGAGCATGCCTTCTGTATGCTGAAGACAAAACTTAAGGTCACAAACCCCAGAAGCAAGCAGGAGCTGAAGATGGCTGTATTAGAGGCTTGGCAGAGCATCGCCAGAGAAGATATTCAGCACTTGGTGATGTTTTATGAATCACAGACATCAACCAGTCGTTACATGTAAGAGATATGCAACAAAGTACTAAATATGACTGCTTTCATATACCTGCCATTGCTATGTCCCAAACATTATGATGCACTGAAATGGAGTGACCACATAGTGTAACTGAAATATAAGCAAACATTTGTAAATTAAGTCTGATTTGTAATTTTGAAGTGTGTAGTGGAGGAGTAAATGAAAGAAAAATGTGTCTTTGTTCCAAACAGTATCAACACCCACTGTATAGTGAGAGCCTATGAAGATATTTATGCACAGAGTAATATTTAATCTCTTGATCAGTGTTATCTGCTGAGGTAAAGCACAAAAGAATGTTCTGTTTCAGCATGGCATTTGCAGGTGCTTGATATTTTATAGATTAACGTCTCTAACTCGGCTATTGCAATGCTGGCAGATTTTTGCTGTATGATCTGCTATTAGTATGCAATTTTCTGTGCAGAGTGTGGCCTTTGTCACACTTCAGATAGTTATGTTGATTAAAAAAGACAAAAGTGCAGGTTGGTCTTCACTTTGAATTCAACCAATCCGTTAATGTTTCTTTTATGTACGTTGACATGCAAATGTTTGGGCATCCTTGCCTTGTCTGTTACTGTGAATAATTAAGAGAGCATACGATGAACTGCTCACAAAAAGGCATAAACTTAAACATTTCTTTTCAGGTTTTTTATGCAAGATTAGTGTAATTTGTTTTGTTATTTTTTTTTTTGTTTTATACAATTATACAGTGAAAAAAGAAAGGAGCACCATGCAAAGGTTTTGACATTCCAACATATCTGAGGTCTCCAATAACCTTTACCCAGGTCTCAGACCTTAATTAGCGAGTTGGGTTATGGCTTGTTCACAGTCATCATTAGAAAACCCCAGGTAATGCAAATTGCAAAGCTGTATAAATTCTCTGACTCCTCAAAAAAGAAAGGAATACCTCTCAAACTGTTAAGCATAGGGGTGAATCGATCATGCTTTGAGCTTGTGTTACAGTATGTGGCACAGGGAACATGGCACTGGTAGAGAGAATAATGGATTCAAATAAATACCAACAAACTCTAGAAGCAAACATCAACTTTTTTACAGATGCCGTGAAGTTAAATAGAGGATGGGTCCTATAACAAGATAATGAGCCGAAATGCACCTCAAAATCTACATGGAATACCTCAAGATGTGTAAGGTGATGATTTTGCCATGGCCCTCACAGTTCCCTAACCTAAGCAACATTGAAAATATGTAGATAGGTCTCAAAAAAACAGTGCATGCAAATGGCCAAAGAAGCTTGCAGAATTAGAAGCCTTTTGCAAGGATGAAGGGTGAAAATAAACTAAATAAGAAATGTAGAGAAAAGCCAAGCAAAATGACACCTTTTATTGGCTAACTCAGGGGTCCTCAATCACAGTCCTGGAGGGCCGCAGTGGCTGCAGGTTTTTGTTTTAACCCGGTTGCTTAATTAGAAAGCAATTCTTGCCAATAATTTCATTTCATGGCTTGTTAGTGCTTTAACTTTGTTATGTCAAGTCTTTCTCATATCCTAGATTTTCTTCCCCTTTCTAAGGATATCATCCAAATGATTTGAAAGCTAAAATGGATGAGTAATTCTAAGTCCTTCACTTTTTTCTCCTCACTTTCCTTCTAAGTATTTAGTTAAACCTAATAGTGCATGATAAATACACACAGGTGTAAATGGTAACAAGCTAAATGGAGAAATGCTGCTATCTTTTGTAATTTGTATGTTAATACTAATTAGGAGCAATTAAAAACCGAGAGAATAGCTGTTTAACACTAAAATAAGCACTAAGGGTTCAAAATCTTAATGAGCAAAACAACTAAAGTGAAGCAGAAGTGTTACTTGAGCAATAAGTGCTTCTTATTAAGCAACTGAGTTGGAGCAAAAACCTGCAGCCACTGCAGCCCTCCAGGACTGTGATTGAGAACCCCTGAGCTAACTAAAAAGATTACAATATGCAAGCTTTTGAGGCAACTCAGGCCCCTTCTTTAGGCAAATAAATAAGAAATAAGAAATGAAAGACTCTTAGCTGACTACAAAAAGTGTTTACAAGCTACGATACTCGCCAAAGGGGGTGTTACTAAGTACTGACCATGTCAGGTGCCCAAACATTTGCTTCAGGCCCATTTCATTTCATTGATATTTTGAATGATGGAAATAAAAATGTGATGTTGCTTTAAACAGAAAAGAAATGTGTCATCTTTAACTTTGGCTTTTGATCAGTTCATGTGCTGCTCACAAAACTATTCACACTAACAGCCATTTTAAGCAATTGTGCCCAAACTTTTGCACTTTTTTGTGTTTGCCACTGTATAGTATCTTTAAGTAAGCATGTAGTAATGTGTTATGTGTAGACCTGAAAACTTGCAGAACAAGGTTCAGCTCCTTGGCCATCAGAATATTATATCTGCAGTGTTGTGGCACATTTAGATAAACATTCTTCTTGCACAGAAAAAAAAAAACAAACTCTTTAAATGGTTATTATTTTTATGTGTCACCAGCTTTCACCTTGGCACTTCACTGCCCTTGCCTGTCAGTTTGCTCAGTGATCGGTATTTATGAATTATTTATTCCTTCTTCTGTTCCCTGCTAGGCATCTGGTTTCAGCAGCAGTTAGTAGCTTTTGTGCACTTTTTTGGATCACTGTTTTCTGTTATTTGCAAAGTGTTTGGGATGTGTACCACACACTATACTACACATAGGGATGAATAGTAAGAAGAAATAACTCTCAAGTAAAGTAACAGAAAAAATAAAATGCCTAAGCACCATTTCTGACTCTGCATCCCCAGTGCAAGTTGCTTCACTAGTCAATCTTTTATATGTTCCTTGCTTTGTGCAGTATTCCTCCTGGGTTTTTCCCTAACATGAGCCTCAGTTTGCCATAGGCTACCAAGCTAGTAGTCCCTACTCTTAATACTCAGAGCGGCTTGGCTTGATTGCAGCACAAAAACTCTCTGCTGTTCCAGATTACATGTTCCTGCCTTGTGCCCAGTGCTTGCTGAGATAGGCTCCAGTCCCCTGTGACAATGCTCAGAATTAAGTGGGCTTGGAAAATGGTTATGGTGTGGTGTGTAGGTTCATGTAGGTGGCCTTAGTTGAGGACTTTAACATGACTCTTTAAATGTAAAGCAGCAATTGCCTATAGGAGCATTCTAATTAAGATGTTTAACAGTTTCTATTGAGTGTTGTAGATGCCTTAGGGGACAGATGGACATCCTGGCCAGAAGAGGGGATGGTTCCTTACCCAGATGGGAGGTGCCTAACAGGCAAACAGGCTTCGGGAAGAGAAAGGGATCAGACCTGGAAGAGAGGGCCATATAGGATGGACAGACAGCCCACCAGAACTGTTAAGATGTCGCTGGGGACTCTTTACTCCACCAGCACGTTAGATGGCAGCAGCCCTGGATAGTGGTGCCCAGTATGGAACCAGTAGCAAATGTTGAGAAGTGTAGCCCGGCAACACAGCTCTGCTGGAACCCCTGGGTGCCACAAGGGGGCTCTGCAGGGAGATGCGTCACCTAAAATGGGACTTCTGTATGACCCGGAAGTACTTCCATTGGGTGGTGGCCCTGGCATTGGAAATGCTCCCGGGTCTGTAATAAAAGGGACTGCAGTCTCTTGTCCAGATGATCCGGACCTGGGAGGAAGAAAGGCAAAGCTCAAGTGGAGGAGGGTAGTGCAGTGGTAAGAATTGGAAGGAGAGAGAGAAAGAAACATGTGCTTGTGCTACTGTAGAAGGACTTTGGGTTGAATAAACCATCCTTTATTTGCACTCAGGATTCTTGGTGTGTTCTTGTTGGGGGTTTGGGCCATTGACGCTCTAGTTTCCTTCAGTGTGTGTGGTCAATTTTTTTTTTTTTTTTGGTGAGATAATGTTGGCAGTGCATGCAGTATTCTCTTGTGTGCATTTTACTGTTACATAGTCAGGTAGGTATGTAGAAAATGTATTTGTAAGAAAATGAACAACCATAAATATTACGTAATTAATTGCTTGCATGCCATACTTTTAACACATTAAATTCTTTAAATCATTTTTAAGCATTCCAAAGATACATACAGGTTTGATTGACTGGTAATTGACATAATGGGAGCACCTGAGCAAGTGTGTCCTGTAATAAACTAATGCCCAAACAAGGAGATGCTACTCATTTGCAAAAGTACTGATGGGATCGGCTGTAGTCCTGTACAACTCAGTATTTGGTTAAGCGAGACTACAAATGAACAAATTAATGAATGTAGAGAACAAGTTATGGCTGTGACCAAGACTAAAGCCTAGCTCAACTTAATTTCTTTAGTATATGTTGTGGCCACCAGGGGGCGCACCAGCTCCCCAAACACTCGACACAACAAACACAAGGCACAAGTCCACCACAACACACGTTTTTATTTAGGTGTAGGAAATGCTGCACTTTTCGCTTTGCACCTACACAACACAGTATAAAACACATGCCCAGTCAAAAAAAAGCACTCTGCACTTCGTCTCTTCACTCTTCATTAATCTTAAAAATCATTGCTAATGATGGTAAAAGGAATTGTACTGCACAGTTCTGATTTTTAAATTGGTGATCGGAGGATCTACACAAAAGTATTATTATTTCAATATTTACCTATTCAATTACAGTAGTAGTCACAATGGGGCATGTAAGGGACTTTCTTGTACTGTTTAGTCATCATGATCTGTACGAATAGCTTTTTCTCCATTTTTTATGTAGTTTTCAGCCTTGTAATTTAAGTGAGCATGTCGTATCTCAACACTAAATTGAATTCCTTTTCGCTTTAATTACCATTGTTCTGAGTCACTTATCCTCATCCTTTTTCACAAATGAGTTGTAGAGTAATTTATAATGATCCATACTTAAAATTATTATTAAATTAAATTATGGACCCCGTGATTATCAGAGGCGACTGTGTGCAGTGGGTGCAGACCTATAGATACCTGGGAGTGCAGCTGGATGATAAACTGGACTGGACTGCCAATACTGATGCTCTGTGCAAGTCAGGACAGAGCCGACTATACTTCCTTAGAAGGCTGGCGTCCTTCAACATCTGCAATAAGATGCTGCAGATGTTCTATCAGACGGTTGTGGCGAGTGCCCTCTTCTACACAGTGATGTGCTGGGGAGGCAGCATAAACAAGAGGGATGCCTCACGCCTGGATAAACTGGTGAGGAAGGCAGGCTCTATTGTAGGCACAGAGCTGGACCGTTTGACATCGGTGGCAGAGCGATGGGCACTGAGCAGGCTCCTGTCAATAATGGATAATCCACTGCATCCACTCAACAGTGTCATCTCCAGACAGAGGAGCAGCTTCAGCGACAGACTGCCATCACTGTCCTGCTCCACTGACAGACTGAGATCGTTCCTCCCCTACACTATTCGACTATTCAATTCCACCCGGGGTTGGGGGTAAATGTTAATATTATACAAAGTTATTGTCTGTTTTACCTGCATTTTTATCACTCTTTAATATTGTTTTTTATCAGTATGCTGCTGCTGGAGTATGTGAATTTCCCCTTGGGAATAATAAAGTATCTATCTATCATATCATAAAATGATATAACTAGGAAACAACTGCATACATGTGCACATGTCTACAGCATTTGAGTCAATAGTAACATCCACACACATTGGCCACAAAGTAGAAATCATGATAGGAGATGATCAGCTAACAGAAGATAGGGTCACTTGACATCACAAGAAAAAGAAACTGCCCAATTTAATAGCATTCACGTGTAAAAATAAACCTCTGCAAGGATCTACCATTTGGAAAAGGACCATGGCAAAATAACACCATCCTCGTTCCAGAGATCTTTACAACACTGGACAACTTTAAGTCAACTACTTTATTCCAATGCGATGATCTGCTGTTGTACCTGTCTTCATATCTCTACATCCATGGCTAGAAAATACTGTACTGTAGATGCTTAGTAAAAAAGCAGTGCCACCAGCTGGCAGCAGGAAGATACATGACTTAGTGCAGTAACGTGAGAATGAAAGGACAAATGTGTGTCAAAGATAACACGTTAGTGCAGATTAAGCAAAACTGATGTTAATGACCTCTGATTTACTGTTTACTGTAAATGTGTGCTGAATTTCCCCATACTGTTAGATTTTTGTGTGTGTGTGTGTTCATGGGCAAGTTGTTATGCAGTGTTTTAACTCTGTGATGCAATTAGTTTGTGATGTACATAGAGAGACACCATTAGGTTTGACTGAGTACAGCTGGGTTTTAAATCCAAGGATGTAAATGAGACGATTGTGTTTTAGTAATAGCATACGTAGAGAAAACTGTGACAGCTGCAGCACTCAGCACAGAAAGACTATATCATTAAGTTTAGAGCGTAAATGTGGAGTAACATCTTCACATTACTGTGAAAAAAATGAATAAGTATAGACTCATAATAACAACTGTGTCAGCCTAACATACTCAAGCATGTGTCCTAGAATGGGCAAAAGTTAGGATCAAATACTCCACTTATATTTCAGTCAAAGAATGCTAGAAAGTTGATGAAACTAGGTTGGTTTCATAGGAGGTAAAAATTGGACTCGGATACAACCCCCCCAAAAAAAAAAACAATAGGTAACAAGGCCAAGGTAAAGTTGGCAGGAGTGGTGTATTTGAAGTTTGGTGTGTTTAGTATATTAAGGCATATGAAACAGTCAGTAGTTATTTCCAAGATATCAAGAATATTTTCAGTCAGGGAAGTCGTAATAATGATAAGATGAATAGCTACTGCTGCTACAAGCATGGTAATTGAGTTTAAAATTATTTGTTTTGGAAGTATAGCTAGCTGATAGGCAGTCAGTATTATCTTTTTAAAAAGGAGCATATAAATTCTTGCTCATTAACATTCTCCATTCTAGTTTTTGACAGGCTGTGACTTGCATATACTGTAAAGCACTTTGGTGAATGCTAATACATTTTGGGATACGTTTGTTACTACAGTCATGACAAATACCTTTTGTTCATAGGCAGTTATTTCTCATATGTGTTTAGGATGGGGATTTTTCTCAATTTTGATAAATCTGCGTATTCTTTTGGGCTCCCACCACTAACCACACAAGAAAGATATGAGAAAAGGTATTCAGAGTGTAAGAGCAGTCACATGCGCAGTAACCACTGATGTCTCCTTAACAAATGAACTTAAAAGATAAGTCAGTGTTGTTTTGTTTCATAGCTGTAGCATATGCATGTTCATTTGCCCCAGAAATGTTTGTTTGTATCTGCTGTTTGTAAAAGTCTCTCCAGCAGCTTGTAATCGTGGCCTAATAGGGCATCAGAGGAAACTAAAGCAAAAGCCCTAAAACCTACCAGATATGTGCTGAAAAGTTTGTAATTTTACAAAATATACCTTATATTTTTCTGAATTATGTTTGTGACAACAAAACAAACTTGGTAGTAATGATTTTATATATTATAGGATCTTGGTGCAGTCTTTTCTGGGGGGAAAGACTATACATTTATGTCTCTGTTCACAGTGGCTGGAATAAGTGGAATTTTTATGCAAACAGCCAGTATAGATTGTTCTAATGTTCTAATATAGTCAATCTAGACGAGAACAGGCCATTCAGCCCAACAAAGCTCGCCAGTCCTATCCACTTTTTTCCTTCAAGAAAACATCAAGTCGAGTTTTGAAAGTCCCTAATGTCTTACTGTCTACCACACTACTTGGTAGCTTATTCCAAGTGTCTATCGTTCTTTGTGTAAAGAAAAACTTCCTAATGTTTGTGCGAAATTTACCCTTAACAAGTTTCCAACTGTGTCCCCGTGTTCTTGATGAACTCATTTTAAAATACAAGTCTCGATCCACTGTACTAATTCCCTTCATAATTTTAAACACTTCAATCATGTCACCTCTTAATCTTCTTTTGCTTAAACTGTAAAGGCTCAGCTCTTTTAATCTTTCCTCATAATTCAACCCCTGTAGACCTGGAATCAGCCTAGTTGCTCTTCTCTGGACCTTTCCTAGCGCTGCTATGTCCTTTATGTAGCCTGGAGACCAAAACTGCACACAGTACTCAAGATGAGGCCTCACCAGTGCATTATAAAGGTTGAGCATAACCTCCTTGGACTTGTACTCCACAGATCGTGCTATATAACCTAACATTCTGTTAGCCTTCTTAATGGCTTCTGAACACTGTTGGGAAGTTGATAGCTTGAGTCCACTATGACTCCTAAATCCTTCTCATAAGGTGTACTCTCGATTTTCCGACCGCCCATTGTGTATTCAAACCTAATATTTTTACTTCCTATGTGTAATACTTTACATTTACTGACATTAAATTTCATCTGCCACAAATCTGCCCAAGCCTGTATGCTATCCAAGTCCTTCTGTAATGATATAACGGATTCCAAATTATCTGCTAATCCACCTATCTTGGTATCATCTGCAAACTTAACCAGCTTGTTACTTATATTCCTATCTAAATCATTTATATATATTAAAAATAGCAGCGCCCTAGCACTGACCCCTGTGGAACACCACTCTTAACATCGCCAGTTCTGATGAGGTTCCTCGCACCATCACCCTCTGCTTCCTGTGTCTGAGCCAATTCTGCACCCATCTAAAAACATCACCCTGAACTCCCACTTCTTTTAACTTGATGCCCAACCTCTCATGTGGCACCTTATCAAATGCTTTCTGAAAGTCCAGATAAATAATATCATAAGCTCCACTTTGATCGTATCCTTTTGTTGCCTCCTCATAGAATTCCAACATGTTAGTAAAACACGACCTCCCTCTTCTGAACCCATGCTGACTGTTCAGAATAACTCCTGTCCTTGTCATGTGTTGCTCAATCTTATCCTTAATAATTCCTTCCATTAATTTTCCTGTGATGCTTGTTAAGCTTACTGGCCTATAGTTGCTTGGATCTGCCCTGTCACCCTTTTTATATAATGGGATGATATTTGCCATTTTCCAGTCCTTTGGAATCTCTCCAGTGCACAGTGACTTCCTAAAAATATGTGTCAAGGGTTTATATATGTACTCACTAGCCTCCTTAAGAACACGAGGATAAATATTATCTGGGCCTGGTGATTTGTTTGATTTCATCTTATTTAATCTGAGCAGCACTTCTCCCTCTACAATTTCCAAATCCCTCAGTACCTCCTTAGTAGTTGTGTTTACCTCTGGCAGGTTATCCACTTGCTCACTTGTAAACACCTCAGAAAAATGTAAGTTTAGGGCATCTGCTATTTCATTGTCTGTATCTTTTAATTCCCTTTACTATTCCTGATGAACTTGACCTCCTCCTTAACTGTTCTTTTACTACTAAAATACTGAAAGAATCTCTTGGGGTCTTCTTTCGCCTTATCTGCTATATTCCTCTCCAACTGTCTTTTAGCCTCTCTGATATCCTTCTTAATGGTTGCCCTCATTTTCTCATACGCTACATTCTCTTTGCAGTCATTAGTCTTATATGCCTTATACAGCAGTTTTTCCTTTGCAACTTCTTTTTAAATCTTTATTAATCCATCGTGGAGTTTTTTAGTTTCCTATTACTTCCAAATTTAGGTATGTATCTGTCCTGCATTACATGTAAAACATTTTAAACCTGTTCCACTGCTCCTCGACTGTCTCCACATTTAAAAGCTTATCCCAGTCTATCCTACTTAGACTTTGTCGCATCTGCTCAAAATTAGCCCTACTAAAGTTCAACTTAACAATTTTAGTCTTTGCATCTGTACTCTTACAAAATACTGAGAATTGTATTACATTATGGTCACTTGACCCTAGTGGTTCAATCACCTCTACACCCTCAATTCTATCCTGATTATTACAGAATACTAAATCCAGATAGGCTTCACCCCTTGTTGGTGCTTTCACATGCTGTGTTAAAAACAGTCGCTGATTACTTCTAAAACTCCTGCTCTTGTGCTCCTCCATCTGTAAGGTTATCCCAGTTAATATTTGGATAATTAAAGTCCCCATGACTATAATATCCCCTTGTAAACTTGCCTTTTTGATATTACTAAAAAGATGTGTGTTGAAATTACTGTCTGAATTGGGTGGTCTATAACACACTCCTAAAATGAGACCTTTTCCCTAATATTTTCCAGGCGAAGCCACATGTCCTCACTAAGATGGGGCTCATCATCCAACTGAAGATGACTTACATTTAAACCCTGTTTGGCATAAACAGCAACCCCACCTCCTTTTCTGTTCTGTCTATCCTTCCTAAAAATGTGTATCCCTCTATGTTACACTCATCCCCATCTTTGTTATTTAGCCAGGTTTCCGTTATTGCTATAATATCATAATTATGCTGTGCTACATACAACTCCAACTCACTTACCTTATTTTTGATACTTCTAGCATTAAAGCAAGCTATTTTTAATGTGTTAATCCTTCATTTACGTGTTTGCTTAGAATTTACATTACTATGCATTTTTATTTCTACACCATTGTTTGTTCTTCCATGTATAGATCTAAATCTGGCCTGTCCTAAACTCCCTGCCCCCCCATTCCCTAGTTTAAACAATCCTCGACTAGCCTACACATACGCCTCCCCAATACATTGGTGCCCCTCCGGTTCAGATGTAACCCGTCACGGCGGAACAGGTCCCATCTGTTCCAAAAGGAGTTCCAATGCTCCATAAACCTATACCCTTCTACCCTGCACCAAGATTTGTACTACAGTACAAATGGGAAGCACTGAAGTTGGATAACACAAAATAAGGCAACATGTCCAGAACTACACAAATCATAATTAAACTTGCTGACAAACCAACAGTAGCTGATCTGGTCAGTGTTTACCAAACATGACGCATCACCCCGCAGCAAATGAATGTTACAATAAGAACAATCTGTCTGCCTTAGAAAAACTGAGGGGCTGATTATGGATTTTGGAAGACTTGGAGTGGGTTGTGTGCCTATTAACATTAATGGAGTTTTAAATTTGTACGAGTCCATGTAACTGAAGATCTCCCATGATTCCTCAACACTACCTGTCTTGGTAAGAAATAACAGGTATGCCTCCACTTTTTCACAAAATGTGAGGCAAGTCCATTTGTCTACCTGGATCCTCACTAATATCTGCAGATTTGAGAGCATCTTGATTAGCTGTAGTACAGTTGAACATGGCAGCTGCAAAAGGGCAAAATGCAAGGCCCTGCAACAGATGGGTAAAGCCTCCCATTACAACACTAGAGCCATGTTACCATCTATACAACAGGACATTATGACGAGATACCGGGTGAGAGCACTTTCCATCATCTCCGATCTCACATATCCCAACAAGAAACTTATTTCCATCAACCAACACCATCCAGCAAACTCTTTTGAAGAAACTGCTTGCCCTGGGCCCAAGACACTATTAAGTAAGCACACCATCCATCCATCCATCCATTATCCATCCTGCTATATCCTTACTACAGCGTTACTGGGGTCTGCTGGAGCCAATCCCAGCCAACAAAGGGCGCAAGGCAGGAAACAAACCCTGGGCAGGGCGCCAGCACACCGCAGAAGAAAGCACTCACATTCCAAATTATATTGCATTATTAGTTCACATACTTTAGTTAATGTATATATATTGTCTAATTGCTACTTATTCTGATGTTTCTGGTACATCTAAGATTATATCTGGCATTTATATTTTTAGTTTAATGCTAGTGCACATTTTTTGATGTGTAATGTTACTATTTATTGTCAGTGCTTCGATTGGTTATCTATGCTGGCAACACAAGGAGTAGTAACAAGAAATACTTTTGAATGTGCTTTAAGGTATAATGACAATAAATCGAATTTGATATATGAGCACTGAATAAATAAGGTCTTTGTTTCTCCCACCTGTCAGAATCTTTCTTCTTTGAATGGTTTGTACTCTCTGCAGCCATCCACACTTTGCCATTTGTTTTGAAAGTACATTCAAACGTCACTTTGACTTTTAGAATACTATATGTATAGGTTCTCTTTATTGCTGTTAAAAATCTGTGCCACGTGGGTTTTCCTGATGCTGGCCATGCCCAGGTGTTTTTCACCACATCCGATCTGCCACATGATGCAGTTAACTTCTTATATATGGGGATGTTACAAGATTGCATACCTCGCCTTTTCTTGCTTTGAGGCTAAGCAAAGGCTTGACACCATATATATAGTGGGTGGTAGTTTAGCAACTAACTGCCTATACAGTAGTCTTATTATATGTTTGAGCTCTAGGTCCATAGAGGAAGGTCTCAGGGCTCATTGATAGTATGTCATCTTCTTGTTTCAAATTAAATGCTGGCCTCCACAAACGCAAAGATAAGAAGTCATCAATATGAAATGCTTTTTTAAAAAAAAAAAAAAAAAAAAACTGAGTGCACCTATCTGCTGGTTTCATTCATGGTGACCACTTTAAAGCATTGCACAAATTACAGTGCATCCGGAAAGCATTCACATCACTTTTTCCACATTTTGTTTTGTTACAGCCTTATTCCAAAATGGATTAAATTCATTTTTTCCTCAGAATTCTACACACCCCATAATGACAATGTGAAAAAAGTTTACTTGAGCTTTTTGCAAATTTATTACAAATAAAAAAACTGAGAAAGCACATGTACATAAGTATTCACAGCCTTTGCCATTGAGCTCAGGTGCATCCTGTTTCCCCTGATCATCCTTGAGATGTTTCTGCAGCTTAATTGGAGTCCACCTGTGGTAAATTCAGTTGATTGGACATGATTTGGAAAGGCACACACCAGTCTATATAA
Organism: Polypterus senegalus; assembly: GCF_016835505.1. Taxonomy (NCBI): domain Eukaryota; kingdom Metazoa; phylum Chordata; class Cladistia; order Polypteriformes; family Polypteridae; genus Polypterus; species Polypterus senegalus. Next base: position 11,638,968 of record NC_053161.1, on the reverse strand, counting down.
GGTCTCACAGTTGACAGTTCATGTCAGAGCACAAACCAAGCGTGAAGTTGAAGTCAAAGGAATTGTCTGTAGACCTCCGAGACAGGATTGTCTCGAGGCACAAATCTGGGGAAAGTTACAGAAAAATTTCTGCTGCTTTGAAGGTCCCAATGAGCACAGTGGCCTCCATCATCCGTAAGTGAAAGAAGTTCGAAACCACCAGGACTCTTCCTAGAGCTGGCCGGCCATCTAAACAGAGAACAGAATTCTCTGGTCTGATGAGACAAAGATTGAACTCTTTGGTGTGAATGCCAGGCGTCACGTTTGGAGGAAACCAGGCACTGCTCATCACCAGGCCAATACCATCCCTACAATGAAGCCTGGTGGTGGCAGGATCATGCTGTGGGGATGTTTTTCAGCGGCAGGAACTGGGAGACTAGTCAGGATAAAGGGAAAGATGACTGCAGCAATGTACAAAGACATCCTGGATGAAAACCTGCTCCAGAGCGCTCTTGACCTCAGACTGGGGCGACAGTTCATCTTTCAGCAGGACAACGACCCTAAGCACACAGCCAAGATATCAAAGGAGTGGCTTCAGGACAACTCTGTGAATGTCCTTGAGTGGCCCAGCCAGAGCCCAGACTTGAATCCGATTGAACGTCTCTGGAGAGATCTTAAAATGGCTGTGCACTGACGCTTCCCATCCAACCTGTTGGAGCTTGAGAGGTGCTGCAAAGAGGAATGGGCGAAACTGGCCAAGGATAGGTGTGCCAAGCTTGTGGCATCATATTCAAAAAGACTTGAGGCTGTAATTGCTGCCAAAGGTGCATCGACAAAGTATTGAGCAAAGGCTGTGAATACTTATGTACATGTGATTTCTCAGTTTTTTATTTTTAATAAATTTGCAAAAACCTCAAGTAAACATTTTTCACGTTGTCATTATGGGGTGTTGTGCATAGAATTCTGAAGAGAAAAATGAATTTAATCCATTTTGGAATAAGGCTGTAACATAACAAGATGTGGAAAAAGGGATGCGCTGTGAATACTTTCCGGATGCACTGTAGATTTCCCTAAGAGGTAATGTGCATGTAGAGCTTTTATTTTTTGCTTGAGTGTACAGTTGCACTGTAAAAAAAAAACAAACTAGAAGGTCTGCAGCTAATAAAAATTTGGGAACTACTGTGTAGGAAGAGACTTTAGATAAAAATCTGTTCACTTTACTAATACAGTTTAGAGCAGGAAGTACAGCACACCATTGGCACATTTATTTTCTTTAAAGCAAAATAGAAACATGAGTGCAGGATAAACTTCAAAGTACTTCATTAATTAGAATTGCTACAAAGTGTTAGTACAGTTGTTCAAATCTCTGGCTTTTTTTAACCCACACTGCAAAGCAGGCTGAGTTGGACTGGCGCTGTCACAGTATGTGGAGTTGTAACACAAGCTGAAAACTTCTTGAGTTGGTGTGCCAGCATGAAAGAGTTGGGATGACCATGTCCTTTTGTTGGTATCTTGTTTGGGTTTGCATATTTTAACAGCTTGCACTGTTAAATTTAGCTCCAAGTCACAGAGTATTATATATAATGGAATCCTCCATAGAAGACGAACAGGCATAGAATAAAATATCATGAAAGAAGTAAAGTATATGTCAGAAAATATCTCTATTTTTACCTGACAAAGAGACTGACAGTGGGAGCAACAGGTTTTAATTTAAAAAAAAAAAAAGGCAATTCCTAATCTTCCATACACTGTATTGCTAAAATTTGTGAAAGTATTTATATTACTTTGATCTTGTAAGCTAAATGCGAGACTGAATGTTGACAGAATGTACTCGCATCACTTGTGGAAAAATACTTCTTTTCTTCCCTATCAGCTTTCTTCCTTATCAGAAGCAGTAGTGTCTTTGCACTTCTGTTTGCAGTTGCAGATGTTGTATACGTGCAGAGAAGACAAACCAAATTATACCTGAATCTCTTTATAGTATTGCATGCTTTAAGTGAGAGATTATGTAGTACCACTAGGCATGCTTTCTGTCATAATGCTGGAAGTGATGCATGTGCAATGCAGTAAGCAGCGTCAAACCCCTACCCATTCTATCATGGTTTAGTCAGCACATTACTCATTTAATTCCATGCTGTGCACTTCCTATTAACAAGCTGACTTTCAAAGTACCAAACATGTTTACAAATACATAGTTGGCTCCAGCAGACCCCCATGACCCTGTAGTTTGGATATATAGCGGGTTGGATAATGGATGGATGGATAGTTATCTCAAAAGCCATCCTTCTATCCGTATTTTAGCCCTTTATGCCAAATACTGGGTATTGGGTGTTTGCCCTTATTCAAGTAACATTAAATCCCAGGCAAGAACCGGTTCTGCATTGCATGGCAGCCCATTACAGGGGTTCACGTACCCTCATTCACATTCCTTGGACCAATTCAGAGATTTTGGTTTACAATACCCATTAATATATTAACAATTGGATATGGAAAGAAATCCAGAGGTGTATGATACAACATGCAGACTCCACAAAAACAGTGATCTGAGTCTCCTGTGTCAATGTGCTGTCCAGATTCTCGTGCATTTGAGTGCATGCATGTATATGTAGAACCATACCATTTTCTAAGCCTGCTTTATTGTAAGCATGGTCGCAGAGGGCTGGAGCCTACCCCAGCAAGTATAAGGCAGTAGCAGGTACAGTCCTTGGACAGGCTGCCATCACAGGGTGAACACACACACACACACACACACACTAGGGCCGATTTAGCAAAGTTAAACCACCTAACTTGAATGTCTTTGGACTGTGCAAGGAAACCAGAACACCTGGAAGAAACTCGGCAAAACACAGGAAGAATATGCAAACTCCACTCGGGTGTATATGTAATAATATATTGTAATTACAGTATGTCCTTAAAGCTCTCAGTAATAATATTTTGTGTGTGTGTGTATATATATATATATATATATATATATATATATATATATATATATATATATATATATATATATATATATATATATATATATGGTGGTCCAGATCCAATTATGCAATTTTTATTACACTATAACTTATTAAGTTTATTGCATAGAAAATCACCAGAAAAATCTCGGACCATTGAGAAGTGTGCGAACTGATGACATGAAGAATCGTTTTCGCACCGAACTGAAATCGTCCCCGCATAAATCAAAGTCATCCGGACGATCTGGATCTGCATTATTAGATCTGGACCGCCCTGCATATGTATGATTAGTTCATCATTTCCACTCAGATACAGCAAATTTATATCTTTTGGGCTCTACCTGACCTGACAGGGGAAATGCATTGCTATGCACAGAAGGATTCAGATTTTTATATTTATGCTATTAAAGGTGTCCATATCTTGCCCTACAGGTACATGCTCACATCATTAGCTCATTAAAGAAGGAGATGCCAAATGTATTTGGGAAGGACAACAAGAAAAAGGAACTAATTAACAATCTACAGGAGATCTACCACAAGATAGAGAAAGAACAGCAGATATCACCGGGAGATTTTCCAAATATCAAGAAGATGCAGGTATGAACTGTATGTGTGTGTGTACGCATGTTTGAATTGTGTAACTATTAGTTCTGTATGCTTTAATTTTTTATGACTGAGAGGAACCACCTTCAAATGTGTTTGAAACGCTGAATTAAGTGTTGTTTTTTTAAATGAAAAGCAAAAGAAAACAGAACTGTAATTCAGAGGAAGTGCCATTATTTTATAGCAGCGTTATGGCAGTGTCAGTACAAATACAAAATTGGGAAAGGTGTATAAAGAAGATTTCACAAAACTCTAATGTCATTCATTTACTTTTAGAAAAGCAACCCATTGGCTACAAGTGTGTGGTGTTTTGTTTATCTATAATTAATCAAAACATTTTTGCCATTCACGGAAGATGAACTGCCTTGGCTATTCTCAAAAGATATCACATGGGCAAGATTTACTTCTTTGTGATCTTCAGATATAACTATTAGACTCTTAACTTTAAGCCTACAGGTATTTATTCTGTGTGTATATTTAGTTTTCTTTATTCTTAGAAAGATGGCCGTAACAAAGTAACTATAGAGCATGCACTTCTGTGAATTTGTTAAAGCATCTGTTTTAATACAATCATTAATAATTAATAATATGTGTGTGTGTGTGTGTGTGCGCGCTTATGGTTGCTGGGATAGGCTCCACTTCCTCACCAACCCTGTGCCAGAAATGGGTGAATGAATGGTGCCTTTCCTAAGCTTTACAAAAGGAACAGAAGCTCAGAAATAACTCCACAGGTAAAACTGGATAGAAATTATCAAAGCATTAATATCTAAATTACCCACGTACAGTGTATATAGTTGCCATGTCCCAAGGAGCCACTTGCAAACAGTCTCAAGTTGCCAGACACCCTTCTGCTTTTTTCTCACTCACAAGCAGCTAAGACAGAGAAGTCACGTAACCAATTGTAGCAACACTGTGCATCACTTTCAACGGATCAGAAATGTATCTTGGGAAAAGGCAACATATTAAATGAAAAAGTGCTGCCCTTCTACTACCAGCACCACATGCATGTACATCATTGACTCAAGTGTCACTGCATGAGTGCCACACTTCGCTTAGTGAAGATATCCCTATGCATGCTGGTGTTAAACTTTTTTTTATTATTTTAATTGCACATTTTGGTTAGACAGAGTGAAAGCATGAAAAAGATCAGCAGTACCTCTTCATTTAGAGTAAAAATGTATTTTTTGCGGTCTTATGGCCACTTGGTCCATATGGTTTAGATAGTAATGTAGTAATATACCTGTTTTTTGGCTTTAGATATTGTGATGATCTCTACATCTGTTATAACTACTCCTGTACTTGTATTTCAGTTAATGCATTGTTGTTCACCACGTGCCTTTAGAGTTATAAAGGTCTGACATGATTTGTCCCGATTTCAGCACTTGAATCAACAACTGACATTTCAGTACGGAGTTGTAGACTTCTGATATCCACCGTGTGGCAGGTTTTATGTTCTGAAACATCTCGAAACTTAAATATTTCCTGTTGTTGTTTCTTATTCTAGATACTGAATAACCTTAAGTTTTTAATGTATTTTAATGATAGTCTAAATATTAATAACTTTATTTAAATATTTAAATTCTGACAGGAGCTGTTGGTCGGGCAAGACTTTACTAAATTTCAGCCCTTAAAGCCCAAACTTATGGATACAGTGGATGACATGCTGAAATCTGACATTGCTCATTTGATGACAATGGTACGACAGGAGGAAGCTGCTATGCCCAGCCAGTCAGTGAAAGGTGGTGCCTTTGAAGGCACCATGAATGGCCCTTTTGGTCATGGATACGGAGAAGGTGCCGGAGAGGGAATCGATGATGTTGAATGGGTGGTAGCGAAGGACAAGCCTACATATGATGAAATCTTCTACACACTCTCTCCAGTCAACGGCAAAGTCACAGGTGCTAGTGCCAAAAAAGAGATGGTGAAGTCTAAGCTACCCAACGTAGTTCTTGGAAAAATATGGAAGCTGGCAGATGTAGACAAGGATGGCTTTTTGGATGATGAAGAGTTTGCTTTGGCAAACCATTTGATCAAAGTGAAGTTAGAAGGCCACGAGCTGCCAGCAGACCTTCCATCCCACCTGGTACCACCATCAAAACGAGGGACCCTAGCGTAAGCTTGGCCTTTGTTGTGTGCATGCATGATTTCATGAGTGTGTGTGCATGGCAGAGAGAAGGAAGAGCAGGAACCCCTGACATAATAACTATTCCCATATTTCTGAAGCCAATGGCAATTTCCATGGGGGACAATCTGACAGAAATGTCTTAAGCTTTCACGTTGCAGAATTTGATGTTGCAGCGCATTAAAAAAATATTTGGCCTTAAATCTTGATACCTCATAATGTTACTTTTTTTTTTTCTTTTTTTAAAACCAAATCGGGACTTCTCTTAAACCCTTCTTTGTTTTATAGTGGTAACTCTTGGCTCACCAAACATTTTCTAACAATCTTCTTCCACACCTATAATGGATTTAACTTTTATTTATTATTATTGATCAACCTGTGGGCTCAGTCCACGCTTCCCTTCTCCGTGCTTAATGAAATCAGAGGATTTCAGGTTAGGAACTAAATTATTTTACTCATTCGATTCACAAAAATGCACAGCCAATAATATTGATGCTGTCTATATAGCAAATATTTGGAGCTTTCACTATGGGGTTTTCAGCTTTAGACTTTCATGTAACACGCAGTGCCTGTATTCAAACAAATCTACCTAGTTGCAGAAGCATCATTTGTGTGCTGAATTTTGCAGAAAATAAGACCAAAAATGTAAAATGTGAACTATAATTTTTGAAAACTGAAACTTTTTAATTTTTACATTTCAAAAAATTCACCTCATTATGAATATCAGTTTGGTGTAGTTTTTGAATGTCTCTTTGGTATGCTTTTTTGTTTTCATGAACCTCACTTCCTTAGAAACTCAAGTTCCTGTATCTGTATTGCGTATCACAGAGAAGAATGCACCTTCAAGAATCTTTCCATGTTGATGTCAATTTATGACAAATATTCCCACTACCATCAGCCAGTCTTAGGTTTTGAACCAAATGCTCAATTGAATGGCACATTTCGTACAGGTTGTATTTTGAAGTGCCATGTTAGGAAGAGCACGGGTCACTCACCAGTAGTTCTCGCCCTTGCAGAATCGCTGCATGTATTCTGGCAGTTAGTTGTTTGATGCAAATTTTCATTGCAAGTCACCCTCCAGGCCTTGTGCCAGCTGCTTCAGGCCATACCTATAACTTGTGTGTTGTGATATATTGACAGAACTTCAGTAAAAAATTCAGCTCAGCAGCAAGTTCTTAACTACCCCCTTTGGATGTGAGAGAGTAAAAATGAGGACAAGTGATCATGCATCAGAATGGATATATAATACTCCCTGGACTTTTGGGAAATTTAAGGCAGTATAATGTGAAGTAATAGCTCTTATTGTTTTGAAGAGAACAATTATAGTGTAAAATACAGATTTATTTTCCCTCACTTTTTGTATTATTTATTTGCCTGCACCGCATGTGATATTATGAAAGCAAAACACACTTTTTTTTTTTTTAGGGGCATGTTAACTTCTAGCTTTTTCACTCTTTTTAAAGTGTAAATTGTATCAATATTTAATAGCTTTGTGATCTGTTTTGAAAGGCTTTTTCATAGGTGGGTGGGAAATAAAAATGCACTTGACTTGTGACCTGGAATTGAGAAAGAGTTCCAATTCCACTGCTGCTTGTCACATTGCATTACTTTCTAAAAAAAAAAATATGGGGTTTTAATATTACATTTCCCACTGTAACCTTCACGTTGACAATATGGGTGAGATCTGGCTGACATGCAGCTCAAAATCACCACTATGTGATCCAAGTATTCAAGCTCCAGGACTTCTTTCTTCTGATCACTTGGTCTCCATTTATACCGACTCAGGTTGATCATGTTGCAAGGGAAAAACCCCAACACCAAAGCATTTATACTGTACATTAACCTCTCAATCTTCTACTGAGTTATAATGTCTAAGAGTTTGTGTTGCTCAGTAGAAAATTTGCATTTGTTGTCTGTTGTTGTATCTTATTAAATTTGATTAATTTCTCCTGCATGAATCACAACATTTATTGATCAGATCTTGATTTTGCTGTATTTTGGTGAAATAACTGCATGCTATATGGTTTGCAGTGGCCTGCCCTGGCTTTACAGTTTGTTTGCCTTCTCATCACTTCAAATGTATTCCTTTTTTCCCCCCCACCCCTTTTCTTCTACAGCAGAATCAGAAATTAGACTTGCGCAAAAAGCAACTGATTGAGTGCTCATGCCTTACCTGCAGGCTTCTCTCACTGATGGTGAATGTTCCACTCATTTTTAAGAAATGTGATTCATTTTTGTAACCTGTACATTTTTAAATGTTTGACTCACTTTTTTCATATTTGTATAATTGTTTATTTTGAATGTATACTATCATTACCTTACACTGCTTCTGAAGAAAAGTCAATAAAACTGAACTTGTCCTGGCTTTGAAGTTACTTATTTTTTTTTTTGGTGGACTTAATATGCAGCCTAAAGGTAAAGCAGGGCTAAGAAGTTGATTTTTCTATATAATTACAATTGATTCACACTTAGACTGCCCTGCTCACGTAATATCCAGTTAGGATACAGTAAGGCTTGGCAGGATGTTAGCCTGTTACCTCTACAAAGAATGAGACTGAGTGGTCAGTCTGTCTCCAGAGCTTCTCAACACTTATTCATGCCACTTATGGCACTGGCAGAGATTTGTCTTTACATAAAGGTGCCCTTTTCATATTTGATTTTCCTGTATTATAACAGACAACTGAGAAAGACCAATCACCCTGGAACTGCAAAGCTTCCTTTGAAATTTGATCAGTTCATTTTTTACCCACCTAACCTAGGCCTTTGCAATTGCTTAATTTTTCACAAAAAAAGGAGCTTATTAAATCTTATCATATGGCCAGGGAAACCTTTTAAATATTAAAAAGGGTTTTGGTTTTCCCAGCTGTGCATTTATTTAATCTTTTTTTCCTGTAGGGAGTCATGGGGGGTTGTGGTTTATCCCAGGCATTTTGGATTAAAAAGCTGGCTGATTTTGCAGGGCGTGCTTATACAAAAGATGACCACTTACTGACAATGCATTTGCCTATTGCATGCTTATATTTTATTTATATATATATATATATATACACACACACTCAGTGCATCCGGAAAGTATTCACAGCGCATCACTTTTTCCACATTTTGTTATGTTACAGCCTTATTCCAAAATGGATTAAATTCATTTTTTTCCTCAGAATTCTACACACAACACCCCATAATGACAACATGAAAAAAGTTTTTGCAAATTTATTAAAAATAAAAAACTGAGAAATCACATGTACTATACATAAGTATTCACAGCCTTTGCTCAATACTTTGTCGATGCACCTTTGGCAGCAATTACAGCCTCAAGTCTTTTTGAATATGATGCCACAAGCTTGGCACACATATCCTTGGCCAGTTTTGCCCATTCCTCTTTGCAGCACCTCTCAAGCTCCAACAGGTTGGATGGGAACCGTCGGTGCACAGCCATTTTAAGATCTCTCCAGAGACGTTCAATCAGATTCAAGTCTGGGCTCTGGCTGAGCTACTCAACGACATTCACAGAGTTGTCCTGAAGCCACTCCTTTGATATCTTGGCTGTGTGCTTAGGGTCGTTGTCCTGCTGAAAGATTATCTGTCGCCCCAGTCTGAGGTCAAGAGCAATCTGGAGCAGGTTTTCATCCAGGATGTCTTTGTACATTGCTGCAGTCATCTTTCCCTTTATCCTGACTAGTCTCCCAGTTCCTGCTGCTGAAAAACATCCCCACAGCATGGTGCTGCCACCACCATGCTTCACTGTAGGGATGGTATTGGCCTGGTGATGAGCGGTGCCTGGTTTACTCCAAACGTGACGCCTGGCATTCACACCAAAGAGTTCAATCTTTGCCTCATCAGACCAGAGAATTTTGTTTCTCATGGTCTGAGAGTCTTTCAGGTGTCTTTTGGCAAACTCCAGGCGGGCTGCCATGTGCCTTTTACTAAGGAGTGGCTTCCGTCTGGCCACTCTACCATACAGGCCTGATTGGTGGATTGCTGCAGAGATGGTTGTCCTTCTGGAAGGTTCTCCTCTCTCCACAGAGGACCTCTGGAGCTCTGACTGAGTGACCATCGGGTTCTTGGTCACCTCCCTAACTAAGGCCCTTCTCCTCCGATCGCTCAGTTTAGATGGCCGGCCAGCTCTAGGAAGAGTCCTGGTGGTTTCGAACTTCTTCCACTTACGGATGATGGAGGCCACTGTGCTCATTGGGACCTTCAAAGCAGCAGAAAATTTTTCTGTAACCTTCCCCAGATTTGTGCCTCGAGACAATCCTGTCTCGGAGATCTACAGACAATTCCTTTGACTTCATGCTTGGTTTGTGCTCTGACATGAACTGTCAACTGTGGGACCTTATATAGACAGGTGTGTGCCTTTCCAAATCATGTCCAATCAACTGAATTTACCACAGGTGGACTCCAATTAAGCTGCAAAAACATCTCAAGGATGATCAGGGGAAACAGGATGCACTTGAGCTCAATTTTGAGCTTCATGGCAAAGGCTGTGAATACTTATGTACATGTGATTTCTCAATTTTTTTATTTTTAATAAATTTGAAAAAACCTCAAGTAAACTTTTTTCACATTGTCATTATGGGGTGTTGTGTGTAGCATTCTGAAGAAAAAATGAATTTAATCCATTTTGGAATAAGGCTGTAACATAACAAAATGTGGAAAAAGTGATGCGCTGTGAATACTTTCCGGATGCACTGTATGTATGTGTGTGTATATATATATATATATATATATATATATACAGTATATATATATATATATATATATATACACACTCACCTAAAGGATTATTAGGAACACCATACTAATACGGTGATTGACCCCCTTTCGCCTTCAGAACTGCCTTAATTCTACGTGGCATTGATTCAACAAGGTGCTGAAAGCATTCTTTAGAAATGTTGGCCCATATTGATAGGATAGCAGTTGATGGAGATTTGTGGGATGCACAAACAGGGCACGAAGCTCCCGTTCCATCACATCCCAAAGATGCTCTATTGGGTTGAGATCTGGTGACTGTGGGGGCCATTTTAGTACAGTGAACTCATTGTCATGTTCAAGAAACCAATTTGAAATGATTCGAGCTTTGTGACATGGTGCATTATCCTGCTGGAAGTAGCCATCTGAGGATGGGTACATGGTGGTCATGAAGGGATGGACATGGTCAGAAACAATGCTCAGGTAGCCCGTGGCATTTAAACGATGCCCAATTGGCACTAAGGGGCCTAAAATGTGCCAAGAAAACATCCCCCACACCATTACACCACCACCACCAGCCTGCACAGTGGTAACAAGGCATGATGGATCCATGTTCTCATTCTGTTTACGCCAAATTCTGACTCTACCATTTGAATGTCTCAACAGAAATTTAGACTCATCAGACCAGGCAACATTTTTCCAGTCTTCAACTGTCCAATTTTGGTGAGTTTGTGCAAATTGTAGCAGCCTCTTTTTCCATTTGTAGTGGAGATGAGTGGTACCCGGTGGGGTCTTCTGCTGTTGTAGCCCATCCGCCTCAAGGTTGTTCGTGTTGTTGCTTCACAAATGCTTTGCTGCATACCTCGGTTGTAACGAGTGGTTATTTCAGTCAAAGTTGCTCTTCTATCAGCTTGAATCAGTTGGCCCATTCTCCTCTGACCTCTAGCATCAACAAGGCATTTTCACCACAGGACTGCCGCATACTGGATGTTTTTCCCTTTTCACACCATTCTTTGTAAACCCTAGAAATGGTTGTGCGTGAAAATCCCAGTAACTGAGCAGATTGTGAAATACTCAGACCGGCCCGTCTGGCACCAACAACCATGCCACGCTCAAAATTGCTTAAATCACCTTTCTTTCCCATTCCTAATAATCCTTTAGGTGAGTATATATATATATATATATATATATATATATATATATACACATACACATATATATATATATATATACACACATAGATATATATATCTATACTAATAAAAGGCAAAGCCCTCACTGACTGACTGACTGCCTCACTGACTCATCACTTATTCTCCAACTTCCAGTGTAGGTAGAAGGCTGAAATTTGGCAGGCTCATTCCTTACAGCTTACTTACAAAAGTTTGGCAGGTTTCATTTCGAAATTCTACACGTAATGGTCATAACTGGAAGCTATTTTTCTCCATATACTGTAATGGAGTTCAGCTGGATGGCTGTGGGGGGCGGAGTTTCGTGTGACATCATCACGCCTCCCACGTAATCACGTGAACTGACTATCAACGCAGTACGTAGAAAACCAGGAAGAGCTCAAAAAAGCGCTGAAGAAAACATGCATTATATAATTGAGAAGGCAGCGAAACAATAAGAAGCGAGCGGCTGACATATACAACCATATTCATGAGTGCTGCTACTACGGAAACAAAGCACGGTGTAAACCTAAAGTTTAAATTAAGTTCATAGACAGGCTACCGCTGGCGTTTGTAATTTAGTGCCTGCCCATATAAGGCCGTCCATCAGCGGCAATCCAATAGAAACACTGCCGCTAAATATTCACAGGTGAAGGACTGTGCTTATGCAGAGGAAGATGAGATGGTCAGGGTGGTGTTTGGCACAAACTCAGCGAAACTGCGAGAGAAACTTTTAGGTGCCGGGTCTTAGCTAACATTACATACAGCCGTGGACATCACACGAGATGGCACCAGCACAGCTGGGAACCTTCGATGCAAGAACACCAAGCGGCTCACGTGAACTGACGCAGTGCACAGACAAAAGCAACAGTTCCAAAGAGTGCTGAACAAAAACCTAATTACACAATTGAGAAGGCAGCAAAAAATATGACGCTGCCTGATACATACAATCATATTCATAAGTGCAGCTACTGCGGAAACAAAGCACACGGTGGAAAAAGCGAATGTCCTGCTAAAGGAAGACAGTGTAAAAAAACCCGTGCATGCAGTGTGTCACATCTCAGATAAAGAGGAAGACGAGCTGTTTATTGATGCAGTAAGAAACGAATCTATGAATGAAACCTCTTATCTTTACAACGATTGACAAACACGGAATGTAACTTGAACACAACACATCGTACAAATACGACCCTGATTGAAAGAAGGAAAGAGAGTCGGAATAAAGCGCTTTCCTACGACTGATCTGAGCAAAATTTCATTTAAAAAAACTACCCGAGCAAAGCCTTGATAAAAGCATGGTTTTGTGCACACTGAAAAGCAAGCAAAATTAGATGCATTACAGAAAGCGGACTTTGTGGCTCTTACTGGGGATCATTGGACTTCCGTGACCGTTAGTAATTCTAAATACATCTAATTACAAAATGTTCAATGATCACACTGTTTTAGCCTAATGTAAAAAATAATTTTGGCTAATGTTACTCAGAGTTTAAAGATTAAGTTGGTCAAATTACCTTTTATGTTTCTGACTTATTTTTTTAAGAAGAAAAACTGCACTTTATGTTGAAATTTTGGTTATTATTATTTAAAGACAATACCATTCTGAACATGTACTTAAAGTACTTAAAATACTACTTTATTTTTAAGTCTGCCCAATTTTAACCAGGGATGATATTTTTGTTTCTGTTTTGAATTCAAATGCAGTTTTAAAGCATTTTTTTTTCAGAAATTAAAAGAGCTTGAGTTTACAATATTCATGTCCATGTCTATTATTTGATTTTGTCGCCCACCTTTTAAATTAAAAAAAAACATTTGCGATTTGGGGCAAATTTTCATGTGTGATTACATACGATTAATCAAGATTAATTATTACACAGCCTCTAATTAATTGGATTAATTTTTTTAATCGCGTCCCACCCCTAATATATATATGTACATATATATGTAGATTTGTATATATATATGTGTATATACAGTATATATGTAGATATGTGTATGTGTATATATATGTTTATATATGTGTGTGTGTGTGTCTGTGTGTATATATATGTATATATATGTGTGTGTGTGTGTATATATATAAATATATATATATATATATATACATTATATATATATATACATTATATATATATATATATATATATATATATATATATATATATATTTTACAACACTCATGACAATGACAAAAACAATTACATTGTCAATCATGTTACATTATTATTAAAATGTTTTCTTTTCTTTTTACTTTTCCGCTGCCAAGCGCGGGTATTTTGCTATATATATATATATATATATATATATAAAAGTCGAATCAGGACACAACATAAAGGTTTGGGGTTTCCAGCCCCGTATACTGTTAAATTCTCCACAGTACAGAGCAAAAAAGGGTCAAAATACATAAAAAAAATTCATGTGTATGCACAACAACGAATCATGGCGTCAGCGGCCATTTTATGAAGGAGGAGCCAGAAGTGGAGGAATGCTGTGAAGAAACCGTGGGGGAAGATGGGATCGATGACGTCAGGAACAATGGAGGAGGAAGGGCGGAAGTAACGTACTGCGGGCAAACCCGGCTTATGGTGGCGGAGCATCTTTTTTTCTGTAAGAAAGCAAAGGAAAAAGGTTAGTACCCCGCCATTCCCTGCCGGCGAATGTCTTCCCAAGTGTGTTAAGATCCGTCCGCGGTCTCCTTGCACTACTTGCGCATGCGTGACACGACTCCCCCCTTAGCCCAAAACCGTAAGGTCGGGTGGACCTAACCGAGAGGTTGTGGATACGAGAGAGGGCATTGGCATTGGCCTGAAGGGTGCCGCGACGATAAGTGACGGTGAACTTATACGGCTGTAAATCCAGAAACCACCTGGTGACTCACAGATTCGACTCTTTATGTAGGGACATCCACTGAAGTGCAGCGTGATCAGTCACCAGAGTGAATTCGCAACCCAACAGGTAGTAACGGAGATGGGTCACCGCCTACTTTATGGCCAAGGCCTCCCTCTTCAGTGCCGCATACCTGGTCTCTCGGTCCAGCAGTTTCCGGCTTAAGTACATCACGGGGTGTTCGACACCATCGACGCTTTGGTCAACACGGCGCCCAGGCCTGTGCCCGAAGCGTCGGTCTGGCGAATAAAAGGGAGCCCAAAATCGGGTGTCTTTAATACAGGTGCCGATGTTAGGGCCTTTTTTAGGTCACTGAATGCGTGTTCCGCCTTGTCGTTCCATACCACGCATAAGGGAGTGCCCTTCTTTGTTAAATTGGTCAAGGGTGCTGCCCTTTCGGAGAAACGGGGTACGAAGTAGTACCCTGCCAACCCCAAGAAAGCCTGCACCTGTCTCTTGGTATTCGGACAGGGCCATTCCAAGATGTCCTTGATTTTTGAACACTGTGGTCTCACCTGTCCTCATCCCACCAGGTAGCCTAAATACTTGGCCTCCTTCAAGCCAAAAAAACACTTCCAAGGGTTTATGCGGAGGCTGGCTTTAGTTAGTGTTGTGAGGACAGCAGAGACCTGCAATAGATGCTCCTTCCAGGTGCCGGAATAGATGACTACGTCATCCAAGTAGGCGGCACTATAGGACTGGTGGAGCTTCAGCACTCTATACACCAGACGTTGAAAGGTCGCCGGGGCCCCGTGCAGCCCAAATGGGAGGACCTTGTATTGCCAATGTCCGCTAGGGGTGCTAAAGGCCGTTTTTTCTTTTGCGGATGCCATTAAGGGAATTTGCCAATACCCTTTCATCATGTCAAGAGTAGTCAAGTATCGAGCTGTACCCAGCCGCTCAAGAAGGTCATCAATGCGAGGCATCGGGTAGGCATCGAATTTGGAGACCTGATTTAGACATCTAAAGTCGTTACAGAACCTCCAGGAGCCGTCTGGTTTGGAAACGAGGACGATAGGACTGACCAGGGACTATGGCTCTCCTCAATAATGTCCATATCCAACATTCGTTGCACCTCCAATTCCACTTCAGCGCGTTTTGCCTCCAGGAGTCTATAGGGTCTCTCCCGGACGATTACTCCGGGGTCCGTGACTATGTCATGCGCAATCAGCGAGGTCCGGCCAGGTGACTCGCTCACTACTTCGGGGACGGCTCGGATCGCATGGGTTAACTCCTGCCGCTGTAGGGTCGTCAGCTCATCACCGAGGTTAAGGGCAGACATGCATGTGAACAGGGAGAGGGATCTATGGGAGTCGAGGAACTCCTCCCTGTCTTTCCAGGGTTTCAATAAATTTACATGGTAGATCCTCTCACTCGGCCAAAGATTGGGCTGTTTAACCAAATAGTCGACGAGTCCCTTTCTTTCCTTAACCTCGTATGACCCTTGTCAGTAAGCGAGTAACTTAGAGTGGGAGGTAGGAACGAGCACTATCACCCAATCCCCCGGGCGGAACTCCCGGAGGACAGAGTTACGATTGTAATACCAGGCCTGCGCTGCTTGCGCATGAGTCACGTGGTCTTTTAGGAGCGGCCTGATCTTAGTGAGCCTGTCGCACAGTTGCGCCACATACTCCAGTATGTTAGAGGAGGGAAGGGCCTCAGCCTCCCAGCCCTCTTTTAGTATGTCCAAAATGCCTCGGGGTTGTCGCCCATATAACAACTCAAAAGGGGAGAAGCCCACAGAGGCCTGAGGTACTTCCCGGTAGGCAAAAAGCACGAATGGGAGGAGCTGGTCCCAGTTCCTGCCATCCGCAT
Organism: Polypterus senegalus; assembly: GCF_016835505.1. Taxonomy (NCBI): domain Eukaryota; kingdom Metazoa; phylum Chordata; class Cladistia; order Polypteriformes; family Polypteridae; genus Polypterus; species Polypterus senegalus. Next base: position 11,622,751 of record NC_053161.1, on the reverse strand, counting down.
TGACTACTTTGCTCTACTTTACTCAGGGTCTGTCGCAGAGGAAGCGTCCCCCGATGTGCCAGCGCCATTAGGGCCTGCCCCAGAGCACGGCGTGGAGACCGCGAGAGGGGCGCCTCGCCCCCTCATAGCCAGACCCAACGAGGCCCCGGGAGCGGTGTGTGTCTTACTGCATTTTTTATGCGACCAGTCTTGTGCCAAGATCACCGGATAGGTGGGTTTGGGCAACACCGCGACCACCAACTTAGTCAACTCCCCCTTCCAGGTGATATAACATTGTGCGGAACGATATGACTTGGTCCCTCCATGCACGCAAGTGACTTGTAGATGTTGTTTTAGCCACTGTCGCGGTAACACATAACGGCGAGCCACAATGGTTATGTTGCTGCCGGAGTCGAACAGAGCCACCACCGCATGCTCATTCAACAACACCACTCCCGTGTTTGGACTCGCCAAGGGATGCGACGGGGTACAGTACCTTTCCGTTGAGGCCCAGGTGCAGTCCATCGGCTCCGTGGGGATGTTCATGGGACAGGTCGGCAGCAGGTGGCTGGTCTCACTGCACTTGTAACAGCGCGGGGAGGCCGGCTTTTCTTTGGGTCTCTGTGGTGCTTCTGCAGCGCGTCGAGGAGGCTCGGGGGTGGCCGCCCGTCCCTGTCGGTTCCCATGAGCTGGCCTTTCTGACCCCCCGACTCGGAGGACCGTGAGCTGATGCTCGAGGACTTCCAGGAGTCCTGGTATGTCCTTGTAAGGATGCCGCCGGACCTGCTGAGCGAGGGAACTGGGCATTGCGTTGACCAAGCCAACGCCCCATCTTGCCCCAGAATTCAAAGGCCTGTGCTCAGGCGGGTTTCTCGGGGTCGAACTGCCAGTTCCGCCTCTCTCCCGTCTGCTGGCCCGGCGTGATGCCGTAGCGTGCCAGGATCTCCGGTTTTAGGAGGTTGTAGTTCGCAGCCTCCTCCTCGGGGAGATCATAATAAGCCTGTTGCGCGGGTCCCTTCAGGTAGGGCGCCAGAATGGACGCCCACTCCGACCGCTGCCACTCGTTCCGGGTAAAATGCCCAAATATGACTCGACGTCGTCCGCATCGGTCATGGGTACCAAAGGCGGAGGTGTTGGTCTAGTCGGGTCAGGCCTTACACTCTGGGCTTCTGCCAACCTGGCCTTCATTGCCTCCAATTCCCGGGTGGTAGCGGCTTGCGCTTGCTGCAGGGATAGGATCTGTGCATTCATCCCTTGCAGCACTGTGTTGAGGTCCTGTCCTTCTGTCATGTTTTCGGATCTTCTATCCTGCCGGCTACGCCACTGTAAAAGACGAAACAGGACACAACATAAAAGTTTGGGGTTTCCGGCCCCATATACTGTACAATTCTCCACAGTACAAAGCAAAAAAGGGTCAAAATACATAAACAAAATTCATGTGTATGCACGACAACGAATCATGGCGTCGGCGGCCATTTTATGAAGGAGGAGCCGGAAGTGGAGGAATGCTGAAAAAAAAAATCGTGGGGGAAGATGGGATCGATGACGTCAGGAACAATGGAGGAGGAAGGGCGGAAGTAACATACTGCTCGGCTTATGGTGGCGGAGCATCTTTTTTTCTGTAAGAAAGCAAAGGAAAAAGGTTAGTACCCCACCATTCACTGCCGGCAAATGTCTTCTCAAGTGTGTTAAGATCCGTCCGAGGTCTCCTACTCATAAGTATATAATATATATATATATATATATATATATATATGACAACAACACACATATCAATGACAAAACAATTACATTAACAATCATCTTACGTTATTTTTAAAATGTTTCCTTTTCTTTTTATTGACGGGCGTTCTCGGACAACAACCCCGGGCTCTGTCACGATGTTGTGCTCAATCAGAGAGGTCCTTCCGGGGTTCTCACTGACTACCTCCCGAACGGGCCGGATAACTGTTTCCAGCTCCTGCCGCTGTCTGGGACTTAAGTCCGTGCCGAAGTTAAGGTCGTGTGTGTGAGCGAAGAGTGAGCGGGGCTGGCCAGAGGAGGGATCGGGGTCCCTGTCCTTCCACGGTTTCAGCAGGTTCACATGATTGGGTTGACTCACCAAATAGTCGACCAGTCCCTTCCTCTCCTTAACTTCGTAGGGGCCCTGCCAGTGGGCAAGCAATTTAGAGTGGGAGGTAGGCACTAGGACCATGACCCGATCTCCGGCGGAACTCCCAAGAGACGTGCGCGTTGTAGTACCGGCCTGTGCTGCTTGAGCCTCCTCCATGTGACTTTTAAGGACAGGCCGAATCTTTCCAAATCTATCGCGAACTGCGCGATATACTCCAGTATGTTTGTGGAGGGAAGAGCCTCTTCTTCCCAGCCTTCTTTCAAAATATCTAATATGCCCCGAGGTTGTCGCCTCATACAGTAGTTCAAAAGGGGAGAACCCGTGGAGGCTTGTGGGACTTCCCGATAGGCAAAAAGGACGAGGGGGAGGAGCTGATCCCAGTTCCTTCCATCCTCGATGACCACCTTACGCAGCATTTGCTTGAGAGTTTGATTAAACCTCTCTACTAATCCGTCGGTTTGAGGATGATACACCGAGGTCTTTAAATGCTTTATTTTCAGTAATCTGGCAGTCTCCTTGAACGCTTCCGAGGTGAAGGGGTCCCCTGGTCTGTCAAGACTTCTTTGGGGATCCCCACGCCAATACCCCTAGTAATTCCCGTGCGATGGCTTTAGAGGTAGCTGAGGCAACGGAACAGCTTCGGGTATCGTAGCGTAATCCACGAGGACTAAAATGTACTTGTGTCCTCGGCTGAGGGCTCCAGGGTCCCACCAGGTCGACCCGATTCTGTGGAAGGGAACGCCAATCAGTGGAATAGGAACAAGAGGAGCACGGTCCCTCCTAGGAATTTGTCGCAGTTGACACTCCGGGCAGGAAGCGCAAAGCGAGAACCTCCTCATTAATTCCTGGCCAGTAGAAACGGAGCTTGATCCGCTCCAGAGTTTTTCGGTGCCCAGGTGGCCACCTAGGAGGTGGGCGTGTGCTAGCTCGCAGACCTGCCGCGGAAGGTACGCTGCACTAGCAGCAGCCTCGCCTCCTGCCCGTCATGCATTGCTACACGGTAAAGGAGGTCATTATCTAGCACAAAGTAGGGGCCCTGTGGCATCGACTGATTAGTGCGCTGGCCATTGACAAGGACCACTGCATTTTTACAAACTTCAGGGAGTCATCATTCCATTGCTCCCTTCTAAAAGAAGCCGGCGCTTTTTAAATTGGAACCGCAACACGGAGAGAGGGTCAGCGCCGACCTCAATGGGCGTGGTTTCCCCGCCCGCCGCGCTTGGTGGATGACGGTTAGCCCGCGACGCCGGGAGTTGCCACGCCAGTCAGGGCGACCGCTTCTCTCTCTGCCGGCTGATTACACGGCGTGGAGGCAGCTTGAGACGGGTTATCTCCGCCCATAACGAGGCCCAAATTAACCCCGGAGTGGTATGTGTCTCACCGCTTTTGATTTTAGACCAGTCCCGCCCTAGTATCACCGGGTGTGGAGGATCAGGTAGGACGCTACGGTGAGTTTACTAACTGACCCTCCGTAACTGATGACACAGCGGCGGACCTGTACCAGCGGATGTCTCCGTGGACACAGGTTATACCGGTCTTAAATTTTAGCCACTGTTGCGGTTGCACAAGCGGCGGCAACAATGGAAATGTTGCTGCCGGAGTCGAACAAACCTGTGGTCTTGTGTCCGTTGACGATCACCACGCCAGTATGTGGGACCGCCAACGGATTAGCCAGAGCACACCAACCCTCCTCGCCTCCACCTGCATTCCTCCTGCCCCAAGCGGTTTGCGCCACCGCACCGCGGACGCCAATACGAGCTCCGGATTGTACAGGGGGGCTAGGTCTTGGAACGCATACCCGCTGAGTTTGACATGAGGACGGTTCTGCTCCCCAGAGTGTGAGGCCGCCCTCTGCGTCTCCATAAGCTCTATGAGCTCAGACATGTTCTTAAACTGCTTGCCCCAAACCGGCTGGGTGAAGCCACGGGGAAGCGCTTCCAGGAGCAGATAGCAAGCTACCTGCTCTATTATTTGGTAGGGCGTGTTTTCAAATGGCCGTAGCCAATGCCCTACCATTGCCCATAAGGACCAGGCTTGTTTGTTGGTCGGCCGCTCAGGGTCCAACCTCCATTTTTTTATTTTATTCCCCTGCCAGTCTGGGGCACCCCTAGGTGGTAAATGGGGCTTTGGTTTCGAGGGAGGCAGGCACTCTCCCCAAGAGAGCATACTGAGTCCCTTTGCCTCCCCTCCAGGGCAGCCCAATTCTGTGAGCCCCACCCGCACACCCCTGGCCTCTCCAGATGGCCTAGTTATGAGTGCGGGAGCGGAGCCCGCACCGGTCACGCCAACCACGGGCACCCTCCCGCCTGAAGACTCGGCCCGCACGCCCCACCTGGGTATATTGCAGGTCCTGTCCCCTTCTCTTCTGGGACTTCTCCATCCTGCCGACTACGCCACTGTCACAAGAACGAGACATGGACAGATAAAGAGTTGGGGCAGCCACCCGTATATGTGGTATCCTGGCTGCAAAGTCGTTTTCTTAAAATAATCAGCACTGAAGTGCATACAACGAGTCCAAAACAAGACTGAGAAACAAAGGAAAAGGGGCAGGTTTTAAAGGGGAGACAGGAAGTGAGGTCATATGGATCTGGCACGTGGTCTTCCACCATTGGCTCAGTAGCGGAGGTGACATCAGAGGGACTGGAGCTGGTGTGGCCGACTTCCATTGGCTCAGTCCCGAAGTGATGTCAGGAGATCCAGGTGAAATCCCGGGGATGGTCTACAGGCAAGGGAGAAAAGAGTCAGTGCACTCTGCCACACCCCGGCATGCCTCCGAACTGCCTTCACTCAAGCCCTTTAGCTGCCTCCCATGCGCACGTGTGTGACAATATATATATATCAAAATACCCGCGCTTGGCAGCGGAGAAGTAAAAAGAAAAGGAAACATTTTAATAATAACGTAACATGATTGACAATGTAATTGTTTTGTCATTGTCATGAGTGTTGCTGGCATATATATATATATATATATATATATATATATATATATATATATATATATATATGTGATGGATGGCCGGCCATTTATCCCAGCCAATACCCCCAAGCCGCCAGGTGGAGCCCTCCTTGCAGCGTGGAGGTCCCCAGAAGACCAGCAGGGCATCATGGACATTGGAGTTTTTATGCAAAGCCCTGCTGGATGCCGTGGGGGCCACAGGAGGGAGCTGCAGGGAGGACCGAGGGCTTCTTCGTGCCCTGTGACCCGGAGGTTCGTCACAGGAAGAGCGACGGACTTCCGGGTTGAAGAAAGGGACTATTTACCCTGACCCGGAAGGAATAAGGACTTGTGGACTATTGGGCAGAAACACTTCCGGGTCAGGAGGTATAAAAGGACTATGGGAACTCACAGACAATGAGCTGAGCTGGGTGGAAGGCTGGCAATGCGTCTGGGAGCTGGAGGATTGTTTATTATTGAGTATTTGTGAGTTATATGAGTATTGTGGTAGAGAGTGTGCTTTGTGCACTGTGGAAGAAAAATAAAGTCAACATTTGGACTTTTACCTGGAGTCGTGGACAGGGGTTCAAGGGAGCGAGGACGCCCCCTATCGTTCACAATATATATATTTATATATATACACACAGACACACACATATATATAAACATATATATACACATCATATATATATATACATATACATACATATATACATATACACATATACAAATATAGACATATATATATTGTGGAAAACGTACCCCCAAATACAGACAGACTGACACCAGGATGTCCAAAACACACTCCTTTATTTTATCTTTGAGCACCACAATGCCTTCTCTCACCAACTCTCTTGCTTTCTTCCTCTTTCTCTTCCTCTTCTTTCTCTTCTTCTTTCTCTCTTTCTTTCTCTTTGACCTCCTTCCTCCTCCTCACAAGCTTTGTCTCCTTCCTCTCAACTCTGGCTCGTCTACTAGAAGGAGGCAGCCCCTTTTATCATGACCCGGATGAGCCCCAGGTACTCCCCTTGACGTCACTTCCTGGTGTGGCAGAAGTCTCAGGAAAGCACCTGGAAGCACTCCAGGTCTTCTTGAAATTATTTCCGGCAGGACTTCCTGGTGTAGCGGAAGTGCTGCCATCCAGGATTCCCTCACTGTCTGGGCGCCCCCTGGCGGTGGCCACGTCCTCTCACGAGTGTCCCAGGTCACTCCTTGTGGCCCCCAAATAGGCCCGGGCGGCTGCCCTCTCGTGGCTGAGGAGTAATAGTGTCTACGTCGGGGACTATCCAGGCGTCCCGGCCGGGTTGTGGCCTCTGGCATCCTCGACACTGCCCCCTCACCAGCTGAAGCCCATCTGGCAAAGCGGCCCGTCCCACAAGGGGTAGAAGGTTACCAAGGCGGGGTCCCGGCATACCATCTGCCATGGTCTGGACCTGTAAGACAAGAAACAGGTGCGGAGACGTCGTCCCAACGCCGCCTAATGGCATCTTTGCTCAGGGCATATGGACAACGTCTCCACAAATGCCCAACCCTATGATACCTGTAACACCGGCGGACCTTTTGCCTTTCTGGTATTCTCCGAGCTTGAAAACAGGACGGGAACACCCGTGCCTGTATCTGCTCAGCCTGACTTGCGGCAGCTCTCCATGGCCTTGGAAAGAGCTCTTTTACCGCCCGCGAGCTCTCAGATACTTTTCCCCACCTGTCGGGAGACCCCTCCGTTTTTCTCCGGGGCCTCCCGATACTCTGGAGTGCTGCAACAGCTTGGATCCCCTTATGAATTAAAGAGGGACCCCGTGCTGTTTGCACACCTCTCGACAGGGTTCCGAGCGCCGCAGTTTCCTGGCGCGGGGAGGTCTGGGTGCCGACACATACAAGCCACCACCGCCCCCCCGTCTCCGCTTGTACTCGTCCCCCGATCTACTGTCGGAACCCCTGCTACTTGGATCCCTTCCGTTACATCCGGGTTCTTTTCGCTAGGGATTCCATAATCATGTCCGGCACCGGTATCACTTACCTGTACCGAAGCATCGGACTGACTCGAGAATCCCACGTCTTCAGGGTACGTTTGCCCTTCTCCTTCCCCATAATACTAGACGTCCGTTCGGCGTGGTCCTCTGCGAGCATTTCCAGAGGCGTTGGCGCAGGCTTGCGGGTCGCGATGGAAGTGCGCGTTCGTCTGCTGTGCGGCATCACCTCCACAAACTATTTTTGAAAACGGGGTCCCCCCTTTAAGCAGGAGGTAGGCCCCACGTTGGGCACCATTGTGGAAAATGTACCCCCAAACACAGACAGACTGACACCAGGATGTCCAAAATACACTCCTTTATTTTATCTTTGAGCACCACAATGCCTTCTCTCACCAACTCTCTTGCTTTCATCCTCTTTCTCTTCCTCTTCTTTCTCTTCTTCTTTCTCTCTTTCTTTCTTTCTTTTTGACCTCCTTCCTCCTCCTCACTAGCTTCATCTCCTTCCTCCCAACTCTGGCTCGTCCACTAGAAGGAGGCGGCCCCTTTTATCATGACCCGGATGAGCCCCAGGTGCTCCCCTTGACGTCACTTCCTGGTGTGGTGGAAGTCTCAGGAAAGCACCTGGAAGCACTCCAGGTCTTCTTGGAATTATTTCCGGCAGCACTTCCTGGTGTGGCGGAAGTGCTGCCATCCAGAATTCCCGCACTGTCCGGGCGCCCCCTGGCGGTGGCCACGTCCTCTCACGAGTGTCCCAGGTCACTTCTTGTGGCCCCCAAATAGGAGTAATAGTGTCCACGTCGGGGACTATCCAGGCGTCCTGGCCGGGTTGTGGCCCCTGGCATCCTCGACAATATATATATATATACATATAAATATATATATATGTATATATATATAAATATATATATACATCAATCAATCAATCAATCAACATTTATTTATATAGCACATATACATACAAAAAAATGTAGCTCAAAGTGCTTTACAAAATGAATAGAGAAATAGAAGACACAATAAAAGATAAACATAAGTCAACATTAATTAACATAGAATAAGAGTAAGGTCCGATGGCCAGGGTGGACAGAAAAAACAAAAAAAACTCCAAAGGCTGGAGAAAAAAATATAATATATATGTACACACACACACATATATGTACATATATATACACATACACATATCTACATATATACTTTATATACACATATATATATACAAATCTACATATATATGTACATATATATATTAGGGGTGGGACTCGATTAAAAAAATTAATCCAATTAATTAGAGGCTGTGTAATAATTAATCTTGATTAATCGCATGTAATCACACATGAAAATTTGCCCCAAATCGCAAATGTTTTTTTTTTTAATTTAAAAGGGTTTTAGTGGGTGACAGAATCAAATAATAGACATGTACATGAATATTGTAAACTCAAGCTCTTTTAATTTCTGAAAAAAAATGCTTTTAAACTGCATTTGAATTCAAAACAGAAACAAAAATATCATCCCTGGTTAAAATTGGGCAGACTTAAAAATAAAGTAGTATTTTAAGTACTTTAAGTACATGTTCAGAATGGTATTGTCTTTAAATAATAATATCAAAATTTCAACATAAAGTGCAGTTTTTCTTCTTAAAAAAATAAGTCAGAAACACAAAAGGTAATTTGACCAACTTAATCTTTAAACTCTGAGTAACCTTAGCCAAAATTATTTTGTGCATTAGGCTAAAACAGTGTGATCATTGAACATTTTGTAATTAGATGTAATTAGAATTACTAACGGTCACGGAAGTCCAATGATCCCCAGTAAGAGCCACAAAGTCCGCTTTCTGTAATGCATCTAATTTTGCTTGCTTTTCAGTGTGCACAAAACCATGCTTTTATCAAGGCTTCCCGGGTAGTCTTTTGAAATGAAATTTTCCTTCGATCAGTCGTAGGAACGCGCTTTATTCCGACTCTAACATTTTTGTAGCTGTGATGTGTGCATCAGTGTAATGGATGTACCAGGAAATCATGCATTGACAAAAGTTCCCCTTTGCTTGGAATTGAAAGTGTGATTAAATGCGTTATTTTTTTTAATGGAGTATGGAGTATGGAGTACATGCATTGAAGCTTCTCAGCTGTGCTTGTGCTAAGAAAAGGAAAGATTTTAAAAATAACATAACATGATTCTGCATTAACCGCATATTTTTTCATACGTCCCAAACCACGGAGATGCGAGGGTAAAATGAATCGGGAAGCGCGCGTCCATACTCAGTGCATCCATTCTCGGGAATCGAACCTCGGCACTAGAGTCGAAGCCTCTACAATTGCGCCACGGCACGTGGCTTGTCTATTTGAGAGTATGTAGATCAAGGTATATATATATATTCGCAGCGGAGAAGTAGTGTGTTAAAGAAGTTATGAAAAAGAAAAGGGAACATTTTAAAAATAAAGTAACATGATTGTCAATATACAGTAATTGTTTTGTGAGTGTTATTGAATGTTGCTGTCATCAAGGAATTGATTATCATTATTTCTTTCAATCAGGGTCGTATTTGTACGATGTGTTGTGTTCAAGTTACATTCCGTGTTTGTCAATCGTTGTAAAGATAAGAGGTTTCATTCATAGATTCGTTTCTTACTGCATCAATAAACAGCTCGTCTTCTTCTTTATCTGAGACCTGACACACTGCATGCACGGGTTTTTTTACACTGTCTTCCTTTAGCGGGACATTGACTTTTTCCACCGTGTGCTTTGTTTCCGCAGTAGCTGCACTTATGAATATGATTGTATGTATCAGACGCGTCATATTTTTTTGCTGCCTTCTCAATTGTGTAATTCGGTTTTTGTTCAGCACTCTTTGGAACTGTTGTTTTTTGTCTGTGCACTGCGTCAGTTCACGTGAGCCGCTCGGTGTTCATGCATCGAAGGTTCCCAGCTGTGCTGGTGCCATCTCGTGTGATGTCCATGGCTGTATATAATGTTAGCTAAGACCTGGCACCTAAAAGTTTCTCTCACAGTTTCGCTGAGTTTGTGCCAAACACCACCCTGACCATCTCATCTTCCTCTGTATAAGCACAGTCCTTCACCCGTGAATATTTAGCGGCAGTGTTTCTATTGGATTGCCGCTGATGGACGGCCTTATATGGGCAGGCACTAAATTACAAACGCCAGCAGCAGCCTGTCTATGAACTTAATTTAAACTTTAGGTTTACACCGTGCTTTGTTTCCGTAGTAGCAGCACTCATGAATATGGTTGTATATGTCAGCCGCTCGCTTCTTATTGTTTCGCTGCCTTCTCAATTATATAATGCATGTTTTCTTCAGCGCTTTTTTGAGCTCTTCCTGGTTTTCTACGTACTGCGTTGATAGTCAGTTCACGTGATTACGTGGGAGGCGTGATGATGTCACACGAAACTCCGCCCCCCACAGCCATCCAGCTGAACTCCATTACAGTATATGGAGAAAAATAGCTTCCAGTTATGACCATTACGTGTAGAATTTCGAAATGAAACCTGCCAAACTTTTGTAAGTAAGCTGTAAGGAATGAGCCTGCCAAATTTCAGCCTTCTACCTACACTGGAAGTTGGAGAATAAGTGATGAGTCAGTGAGGCAGTCAGTCAGTCAGTGAGGGCTTTGCCTTTTATTAGTATAGATTAACTGATTATCAGCTTTAGAAATGCCAATAATTAATTAGGCATACTGGTAAGGTAGGTTGAGTTCCTGGCTATTAGACTTGTATCATGGTAGCTGAAGCTGTTAAGAAACTAAAATGTATTGATGAATAGAAATGATAGAAATATGATAACAGCATGTGTACCAGTATAAAAGATGAAATGCAAGAGAGCTGAAGCTGCTCGTAGTTCATTTAGAGCTAAAAGGGGTTTCCTGACTTTGCAAGTTTTTTCACCTAGTGTTTCTTTTTTGAAATTTTAGTGTGACATTACAGTAAGCTCATGCTTGCTTGAATGCACAGCTGTTGGTGAGAAATAGTTTACATCATGCTGCGACCAGAGGCTGTTTCTCTTCAAATTAGTCAAAAGATTTTAAAAGCCAAATGTTTGCCTGACACAGTTTATTATGAGTTTGTTACCCGGTAGCAATTCAACATGACATAGGCCTTTAGATGGCTCTTTATTAGCTACTTACTATTCTAATTTACCTTGGCACAGATGAGCACTTTTACAACACCAAGGGCATGCCTTGTCTCTGCCATGTGGTCCTCTGTCTCTGTATATAGTGTACAGTAGTCTTCTTCCATTTAGTTTGGGTGTCAAACTCCTTCTCATGACCTGTACAACTTTGGTGGATAAGTGTAACTCTTTCTGGCACAATAGTTTAGGCACTGAAATCCCCTTATTTAAGTAAGGCTCCTTCTCCCAGACTGGATACAGAACTTAAACCTGGAGTAGCTTATCACTGAGTTAGTGAACCTCACAGTGAAGAGTCTAGAATGTCCAACTCCAAAGAGACTAGTTTACCAAACCCAAACATGGGTACATTTATAGGTCACCTTCGTACTGTGACACCAAAGAGAATGAAGAGATGCACACACTTAGTTTTAAGTATACATGCAAACTCTACTAAATGAAAGAGTTCACTTCCAGTTAAAGTGCATGAGTATATCCATCAGAGTCGGCTAAAGTTCACTTACAACCATAAGATGAGTGTGGTATTTTAGGAGCCTCTTTGGTCTGTAGTTATGTCATCTCCTCATTAAGACTACTGGTTAACAGAAGCATTGAGAGACAAGCTGACAAGATATTGACTAACAGTGGAAAAGCAGAATCGTTCAGTCAGTCAGTTTAGTATATTTCGAGAATGCTGGCAGAGTACAGATAGCTGGCTTTCTTCATCTCTTCATCTCTGTCAAGTCTGTGCTTTCAGATGAGAAGTGAAGGACCTAACATGATCCAAAGAGACACAAACATCCAATCAACACACATTATAGGAAGAACAGCACAGCAGGTGGCACATGCCAGAAAAGGACTTCAAAAAGAGAGCTACATCTAAGAGCTTCATACATCTCCGTGTCACTAAGTGCCAGTAACGTTTGTACCTCACTGGTTCTTTAAAGTAGTAGTAGTTATCGTATAGTTGTGAACGGAGAAATTTTTACTTGTTTGCCCAACTAGTGTACAACAAGTTGGAGAGGGCTGGAGGGGCAGTAATTATCCCTCCACTCCCTGACTGGAAGAACTGAGACTGTCTCATCCCTTTATGGCAACTAATTTACCTGATTCTGTCCAGTCTTTAATGAGCTTCACAGGGCTAGAATGGGTTTGAACACCACAGGCTGCTGGAAGGAATTGTGTCCTGCTGCACTGTAGTCAAAGTAGTTCACTTTGTTCTTGGAAGACACCTCGGGTTTATTTAAAGGAATATCAAGCCTGGGGGAAATTTCGACTTAAGACAGAAAGATGTTGTGATTCAGACTTAAAACAGCAAACATATTTCACCTTTTGGCGATGAGCACTGTTGCCAAATAATTAATTGCGCCTATTATTTTTTTTTTCTTACTGTGTATGTTGCAGAGCCACAGCACCATACGTCACCGCACTTGTAGACCCGCAGTTACAGACCCGGAAGTGACGTCTCTGTTGTTTCAGGACTGATTTCGTAAAATTACTTTTGGAAGGTCTCGGCAGATCTCAGCAAAGCCCGGAAAGTAACGTCGGGTGAAGGACCCGTTCAGAAATTAAGCGATAAAAATGAGAAGGAAAAACACTACATCAAACCAAATAATACACATCACTGTGAAGTTCAGAGGGTTTCATCCATCATGTTGTGTCATAAATCAAATTAAACAATACAAATCATTTATGTGAAATACACTATTAACATATACGTTGTGTTCGGGTCTGTGGGAACCATTTAACATGTCACCAAAATTAAAATCATCAAGATCTGTGTTAATTGAAAAAAGTTTTTCGTTTACATTCATGAAACAAAGTATACAATATAATTATAATGTTTACACCACGTTAGAGCTTAGTAAAACGGTAATAATAAAAGTGATTACATTTTATAAAATGTACTATGCATGTGTGCAATATTGTTCTAAACCAATTTAGAATTTACATTTAAGTCAATGTAACATTTTTAAATATGCATGTGAAGAAAACGGCAATACATATTCTACACTGAATTATGCTATATATTAATTGCATTATATAGAACTAAACTAGTTTTTGTCACTTATTATTATAAACGATGGGCCATCAAAAAATAAAAATGCTAAAAAGAACACAATTTATTTATAAAGCACCCTGCCCAGAATTCAGAAATAACAACAGGACCAATATAACATTGGCTACAAATAATAGCTCACTAAGTAAAGATAAATACAGGATATACAAAACATTCAAACAGAATAAAAGACAATAATGCAGCCTAAAATACAACATATAATACTACAAAAAAATCTTAAACAAATAACATAAATTGTGATAAAAATGCAAACCCTGAGCACCTGGACAGACAGAGGCGGGTAAACTGAAAAAAGGGGCAGAATGTCAGGTCTGTTTAATGTCTTCCTAAACAAATGAGTTAAAAACAAATGAATGGAGTCAGCTGATGTCATTAATTTTGGTGGGTCATTCCATAGTCTGGGCGCTATATACAGCTGAAGGCCCTCCTGTCACCCACAGAGTGCAGGTTAGTGAGGGGCACAGAATCAGAGGACCTTAGTGGGCAGGTCAAGAACATAATTTGATATTCAATCCTGTAAGGCACAGGGAGCCGTGAAGGTGCAGCAGGATGGCTGTGATGTGCTCGCTGTTGCCAGTCTGTGTCAGGATTCTTGCAGTTGAGTTTGAATCAGCTGGATCTGTGATATAAGATTATATTATTATAAAATTAAGATTAACTTAATTATTATATTATAAATTAAGGCACAAGGATTTCCCTGGACATGACATAAGCTACATAGGGTCTGACAATGGGTCCAAGGATTTCATCCCGATACCTAATGGCAGTCAAAGTGCCGTTGTCTAGCCTGTAGTGAGTGGTCTGTGTGTCCCTACATGGATATGCCTCCCCAGACCATCACTGACCCACCACCAAACCAGTCATGCTGAATGATGTCACAGGCAGCATAACGTTCTCCACGGCTTCTCCAGACCCTTTCAAGTCTGTCACTTGTACTCAAGATAAACCTCCTTCCATCTGTGAAAAGCACAGGGCGCCAGTGGTGGACCTGCCAATTCTGGTATTCTATGGAAAATGCCAATCGAGCTCCACGGGGCCCACTAGAGAACGTCAGGCCCTCAGGCCACCCTCATGAAGTCTGTTTCTTTTTGTCAGAGGTCAGAGACATTCATACCAGTGGCCTGCCTGCTGGAGATAATTATGTATGCTCAGGCAGTGCTCATTCTATTGCTCCGGTTCTGCTGATGGGTTAAGGACCTTCTACGAGGGGCCCTGTCCAGCTCTCCTAGAGTAACTGCCTGTCACTTGGAATCTCCTCAATGCCCTTGAGACTGTGCTGGGAGACATAGCAAACCTTCTGGCAATGGCACATATTGACTACCTGTGCCAGCTCTGTAGGGTCCAGTTACGGTCTCATGCTACCAGTAGTGACACTGACCGTAGCCAAATGCAAAACGAGTGACAAAACAGATGAGGAGGGAAAAATGTCAGTGGCTTCCCTCCACCTGTTAAACCATTTATTCCTGTTTTGGGGGTTGTCTCATTGTTGCCCCTCTAGTGCACCAAAGCAGCTGAAACTGATGAACAAGCCCCTCTGCTACTTCACTGACCAGATCAATAGCCCACAAGTGTCATTAACTTGATGCTATACTCGTATTAAAAAGGGTTCCTTTAATTTTTTGAGCAGTATATTTTATTGTAATATTGTGGTTTTCTAAGTCACTACACACATTACTGAAATACACTCAATGATTGTTTTAGATAGCCCCACACTTCAGTCCGTCACAAATGTAGTAGTTTACAAACAACGTATTTTAATTTCTCTTTGAGAAGCATGAAAAATAATTGTGTTGAACCTCAACTTATGATTAAATTTTTGCTACGTATGTACTATTGAGGGCCTTTTTTTAAATCAGATGGTCACTTTATTTTAACAAGCAATGTAAATAACCTTTTTACTCTTTACCCTCAGATCACATTCTATTTGTTTATCAAAAAAAAAAGAATATTTTAATTTTCTACACAATACTGTAATTACTGTACAGTTCAGCAGGATAAAATAACAGTCAGACACACAAACACACTCACAATGCATACATATTACAGGTGCAGTCATTGTTTTTTCTGTAGATTGGATTGTTGAATCGACACAATGGCTGTACATGCTGGGGTCTTTGGCACATATTGTCCCAGCAGCATGTGAGGTGTCACCAGTGGTTTACTTGCTCCTCTCCTTTTCCCTGTTCCAGTCTCAGTTCAAGGTTGTCGAGATGACAAAAGTATTTTTTTCTGAGATGTTCAATATGTTGAAAGAAATTGCCTGTGGCCAGCATCCAGCGTAATGTTTTGTCTAAATTCTCCACTCCTCTTTTTGTAGCATTATAGTCCATTATCATCTCTGGCCATAGAATCTCCTATCCCTGCGCAGATTACATTGTGCACCAAGGATGTGTCGTTTGTTTAGACAAACTTTAAGGTCTTCACTGGCCTATTCTGTGTGGCCAGCAGTTGAGATGGAAGCTCTGGCTTATTTTTCCTTATTGTGCTAAGCATTGTTACCTTCCTCTTGAGGAGCTACTGTGTAAAAGTAAAAGTTATTCTATATGGTGTTGTGGCCATGCAGCTTATGTCATGCCCAGGGCAACCCTCATGCCTTAATTTTTCACAGGAGTTCCTCCATCTGACTTCCCTTTGTTAATGAAATGACATACTCTGCTCTTCCGTATCTCTATGCTTCCCCTTGAGCATGTTATTCATAGCTTTGGACTGGCTTATCTTTTTTATGCAGATGATGCTTGGATCTATTTCAGTGTTAAAAGTGACACTTCATCACAGCTTTCTCAGCTCACAACTTGAATTAGTGAAATTAAATTAAAATTAAAACCTGAACAGAGCAAAACTCTTTAAAATTAAATTGCAACATAACTGAACTCCTGCAAAGTGGCACTAAAGTGTAACTTAAGAAAACAAGCTCCTCTTCAACCTTTCTGGGTGATGATCTCATCAGACCTTCTTTTACTGCAAAGAATCTCGGTGATACTTTGATTCCTCCTTTTCTTATTTCACCAATGTAAACTATATTATGAAACTTCCACCTGTGTCACATTCCTTATGTTTGCTCATTCCTCTCCTTTTCTAAAGCTGAGAATCTTGTCCCTGCTTTTATCACATCCCACATTGATTATTGTAAATCACTACTGGCAGGTGCCACTTCTAATCTTACATCAAAGCTCCAGCTGATTCAAAACTCAACTGCAAGAGTCCTGACATGAACCACCCTAGACAATGGCACTTTGACTGCCATTAGGTATCGGGATGAAATCCTTGGATCCATTGTCAGAACCTATGTAGCTTATGTCATGTCCTGGGCAATCCTCATGCCTTAATTTATAATATAATAATTAAGTTAATCTTAATTTTATAATAATATAATCTTATATCACAGATCCAGCTGATTCAAACTCAACTGCAAGAGTCCTGACACAGACTGGCAACAGCGAGCACATCACAGCCATCCTGCTGCACCTTCACGGCTCCCTGTGCCTTACAGGATTGAATATCAAATTTTGTTCTTGACCTGCCCACTAAGGTCCTCTGATTCTGTGCCCCACACTAACCTACACTGTGTGGGTGACAGCAGGGCCTTCAGCTGTATATAGCGCCCAGACTATGGAATGACCCACCAAAATTAATGACATCAGCTGACTCCATTCATTTGTTTTAACTTATTTGTTTAGGAAGACATTAAACAGACCTGACATTCTGCCCCTTCTTTCAGTTTACCCCCTCTGCCTGTCCAGGTATTTAAGGTTTGCATTTTTATCACAATATATGCTATTTGTTCAAGATTTTTTATACTATTATATGTATTTTAGTCTGCATTATTGTCTTTTATTCTATTTGAATGTTTTGTATATCCTGTATTTATCTTTATTTAGTGAGATATTATTTGTAGCCAATGTTATATCGGTCCTGTTGTTCTTTCTGAATTTTGGGCATAGGAAGGGTGCTATATAAATAAATTATGTTCTTATTAGTATTTTTATTTTTTTATCTTTCGATGTCCCAGTGAAATAAAATTAATAAAAATAATAAAAAAAAAAAGAAAACAGCCATACTTCAATAAAAATAGTACCAAGAATGTTTATAAAATTAAGTGACAAAAACTACAGTAGTTCTATATATGGCAATTAATATGTAGAGTGTAGAATATGTATTGCCGTTTCTTCACATACATATTTAAAAATATTAGATTGGCTTAAATGTTTATTCTACAGTAGATTGGTTTAGAACAATACATTGGTTTAGAACAACACATGCATAGTACATTTTAAAAAACGTAATCACTTTTATTATTAACCTTTTACTAAACTCAAACGTGGTGTAAACATAATTATATTGTTTGTTTCATGAATGTAAGCGAAAAACTATTTTCAATTAACACAGATCTTGATGTTAAATGGTTCCCACAGACCCCAAACACAACGTAAATGTTAACTTTAATATTTCACAGAAACGATCCGTATTGTTTAGTTTGATGTATGACACAACGTGATGGCAGAAACACTCTGAACTTCACAATGATGCGTATAATTTGGTTTGATGTACTTTTTTCCTTCTCGTTTTTATCGCTAAATTTCTGAACGGGTCCTTCACCCCACAGACATAGAATACCTGTAACTAGACGCCTCATGACCAGCCGAATCGTACGTCAACGTCGTCGCCATATTGCGAGTGTCACTGATGTGGAGTGAAGTAATGGATAAAGATGCCTCACACATGTTCTGCTTGGGATTTTACAAACCGTTGTACGCTCCAAACCAAATCCCGGGGGATTACATTTCATACGTAAGGCTGAACAATCGTTTTGGTTATATCTGGACATTTGAAAATCCCGTTTTACAATCTTTACTTTAGCTACGCCAGGCTAAGCTAGCAAAGCTATGCATTTATGTGTTCAAGTGAGCCTCCAAACAACGTTTTGGCTAAACGTATTTAGTCACTAACTATGTAGATTTGTTGTTATCTGTTAACATTTCTCAAACTTGATGATGTTTTTTCTAAAGGAGCACATTGAGGAAACACAGTTTGAAACTGACAGCCATCATTTTATGCTCATGTCTTTAGTTGTGTCTCTCTTCCACAAACTAAGGCTGCACCACATTGCCAGACTGAATACTCTCCAATTACAGGATCTGGGTGAGTGAGAGGGAGTGCAAGTATGTAAGAGATATGTGAGGTAGGGGGAGCTTTAAATGTTAAGAGCGGTATTTTGTATTGTATTCTGTAGTTAACAGGGAGCCAGTGAAGTTGAGAGAGAATAGGTGTAATATGTAGATTTAGAATAGCAGATTATCCTGGCAGTAGAATTTTGAAGAAGTTGTAAGCGATTGATACGTTTTTGTGGGATACCATATAGAATAGCATTACAGTAATCTTTACGTGAGGTGACTCGGGCATTACGATACTTCAGTACTGTGTTGTGTAAGAACAGGACGAAGTCTAGAAATGTTTCGGAGATGGAAGAAGGCAGCCCGAAAAATGTTACTTATATGGGAGGAATTATTTAATAATAATTATTTAATAATTGCCATTATTAGTGTATAGATAAATAATTGCATTTAAACGATTCGCCAAAATCTGTTGTATGTAAACGATACTGTTTTAAACGTTATTGCTTTTTCATCAGAAAACTCGGTTTCAACGTCTACCTGTATTAGTTTAAATGGCATTTTTGCCAGTCGTAATAAGGCTGACGCGTTGACGTATCGTGTCAACTGGGCAACACAGTGAATGCGGCGTCTATCTATATATGTCTATGCTTCACCCGACGTTACTTTCTGGGTTTGCCGAGACCTGCCGAAACCTTCCAAAAGTAATTTTACTAAGTCAGTCTTGCAACAACAGATACGTCACTTCCGGGTCTGTAACTGCAGGTCTACAACTGCGGTGACGTAGGGTGCTGTGGCTCTGCAAGTGGATATTATTGGTGCCACGTTCAGCTGTTGCAAACCGCAGACACATCCTGGCCAGGAGATGGCAGCCAAATAACACATCAAGTATATTACCGGCAAACGCTTAATGGTACTCTAGCACCAGACTCTTAGTTTGTCTTATAATAGCAGACGCATACTTAAAAAAAATAAGGAAACCGTTTACTGTACTTAAAATATATGAAAAGGTAGGCAGTTGGAACTCACAAAATCTCGAACAAATGAAGTGCGGGGCGAACACAATGACGCGAAGTCGCGTTTTAGCGGCCCGCTGTGTTTGACTGCTTTGTTTTCTTTGCTTGCGACACACAGTCGTACGGAGATTGCTGTTCTGTATTTTCAAAGGCTATAAAACACAAAAACCTTTTAGAAAGCCGCAACCCATCGACGCAGAGGCTAACGTTTCGATCGAGTGCCGTGAAAGCAATGGGGGTTGGTGTCTGGAGAAAGGGGGCGTGTCGAAAAGCCCTGATCCTGAGGAGAGCGGGCAATGCAGAAATAAAATGACGAGCATGCATACTGTTCAGGCCCGCTGCCCGCGCAAATCACTAGTGTCGAAAACAGATTCGCAAAATATATGAGCGAATGAACTGCTTTTATATTTCATTAGAACACCTGTATAATACTGAAATAATGGGAAATGGTTCAATGATTAAATATATTTCCATTTACACAGAGAGGTGAGACTTCTGCAACCTCTGACCCTGTATCATCAACTGGTGGTGCAGACGGTTGTGTGGCAGACGTACACTGGAATTTTCGTATATGCCTTGAAGTCAGACGTTTGACTATCGCCTCACACTTAACGACTCAATGGTGCTGAGAGAGGCAGTAATGCACTGTTGTGATCTCACGGGTTCAAGAAATGTCGGAGGCCTCCAGAACGATCTTACACATGGTGAGACCACTGGGCAAAACTGATCCTGTGAAAAACATTGTGATAGTTCGCTGTTTTTACAATAGGATACACGTAAGAGAGATTAACACTTAGTATTGACCTGATTAGTAAGTATTTTAATGCTAGCCAACTATGCTACTTGTGTTTACCTGTTAAAAGTACTGTGACGTCCTTGGTGACCCGAGAGGAACACTTAATTAAGGTGGATGAGGACTATAAGAAGGTGGTGGGAATTCCTCGGAGGAGCTGACCAAAAAGCAGCTGATTGCCGTGTGGAAAAGAAGGGCACAAATACACCACTTAAAGAAGCCCCTTGGATGAAACAACCTGCCATTAAGTCCATCGCATCCTCCACCCTTACTCTGAGCACTGGTGTGCCGCAAGGATGTGTACTAAGTCCCCTTCTCTATGCACACTTCACCCATGACTGCCAACCCATCCACCAATCAAACATTATTGTTAAATTTGCTGATGATACGACTGTCATTGGGCTTGTAACAGGCAACAGTGAAGCTGCATATAGGGAAGAGGTTCAGAATCTGACAGCATGGTGCAACACCAACAACCTGGTCTTAAATACCAAAAAGACCAAAGAAGTTATTCTGGACTTTAGGACCACTAAAAAGGCCAATCACAGTCCGATAACAATCAATGCAGATGCTGTTTCCAGCTTTACATTTCTAGGAGTCACCATCTCAGAGGACCTGTCCTGGGCTGACAACAACTCGGCTATAATAGGCAAAGCACAACAACGCCTCTATTTTCTCAGGAAGCTAAGGAGAGATGACCTCCCCCAGAAGCTACTGGTTAATTTCTATAGATGCACTATAGAAAGCATTTTAACTAACTGTATGATGGCCTTGTATAAGAGCTGCACCAAGGCTGCTAAAGAAGCCCTTCAGCGGGCCATAAAAACAGCAGAGGCCATTACTGGGACTGAACTGCCATCACTCGAACTCTTGTATAAGACTCACTGTTTGAGAAGGGCCAAAAACCTTCTCAAGGACAAAACTCATCCTGGAAATTCTTTGTTTGAGCTCCTCCTGTCAGGAAGACGCTTTAGGTCAATCCGTGTACGCACAAACAGACTAAAAAATAGCTGCCTTTTTCCCATCTGCTATAAACGTTCTGAACTCTGAATCTCCTCAGTCTGAGATCATTTTTAATTGAACATGTGCAATAAGCTATATTGGTAATGTGCAACATACTAATGTAATACAATATATAATATATTTGTTATATTTATTTACAATATATATGCAATGTACTGTTCATTAACAGGTGCAATAAAAATTTATGCTGCTGTACTTTGAGCAATAATAATTTGCTGTGGTTACTTGATCACTTAACACTGTATACGACATATTTGAAATTATTTGACTTTTCTTTAAATGCACCTGGGGTTGTCACAAAAAGTAATTTTTTTGTGTTACACAATGAAAATAAAGTACTTGAACTTGAGGTATTTGGATCCTGCATACCTGCCTGCCTAGCCTTGGATCAGCTCATTGGGCTGGGGGCAAAGTGTGGCAGATGGGTTTCCTCTAAACCTTCTGTTTACAGCCATCCAGTATTTTTATTTGTTTGTTTGTTCATTTTTGTTATTATAATTAGATTGTAAGGGCTAAAAAGCCCAGGGATATTTAACTAAGTTTCATTTCAGCCAGATACGATGCCACTGCAGAAGTTTAAGGCAGTTCACAATGACACCCCTGCCATGCAAATGGAACCTAAAAGGGCATGTTCGGTTGGGTGCTATCTCAGTTCTTTGAAATGGTCTCTGGAAGGTTAAGGTATTTCTTTTGGTTTCCAATAGCGTTTCATTTGTTAATTTAATAATATTTATTATAATCAATCCAACCATCCATTATCCAACCCTCTATATCCTAACTACAGGTTTACGGGGGTCTGCTGGAGCCAATCCCAGCCAACACAGGGCACAAGGCAGGAAACAAACCCCGGGCAGGGTGCCAGCCCACCACAGGGCACACACACACTAGGGACAATTTAGGATCGCCAATGCACCTAACCTGCATGTCTTTGGACCGAGGGAGGAAACCGGAGTACTCGGAGGAAACCCACGCAGACATGGGGAGAACATGCAAACTTCATGCGGGGAGGACCTGGGAAGTGAACCCGGGTCTCCTAACTGTGAGGCAGCAGCGCTACCCACTGCATCACCGCGCTGCCCCATTTATTTTAATACTAAATGTAAATATACTTTGTATTACAGAACATGCAGGTGATTAGACCATCTTCATATTTTGTATTGCAGGTATTTGTTATATTTAATTTTTCATAAATTTTGTTAAAAAGGTCTGTAATGGCTGATGTGAAAGTATACAGATGAGGAGACCCTGTACATATTTTCTAATGCAGCAAAATAAACCATTACAGATGTGTTGGACAAAACCTTTCGTGGCCCCGCTTTCAGCCTGCAATGATAATCTGAGTTTAAGGTGACACATGTATGAAGTAGCCGGGATCATATGGAGACAAAGAAGATGAGTGTTAAATCTACTTGTCCATCTCTTCCATCCCCAGGTCGTTGCTGTGCACACGTGCAACTTAACTTCGAATTTATAGTTGCTGAGCCAAAGTTCTGCATCCTTAATTTTCATTCACTGAAAGCCAGGCCCTAAGGAATATTGTAGAGTTGACAGTTCTCTTGCCACAACTCAACCTATTTGTTCTCCTTCTCACACATCTACAAACTTTTAGCAGTCAGGCATCCAAAAGTATAAACACATACTACTCATTTTCCCCCAATGAACATGTGAGTTTCAGCCCAACAATAGCAGTGTTTAGTATTGTTAAATATAATATGTGTGCTCTGTCACTGAATATACTTTCATCATTTGCAGATACAGTCACTGATAAAGCATGTGGTGTGTGTTCATGCCAGAAGAACACAGGCCCTTATTTGGAAAGAAATACTCCAGAACTTGCTGAGTCAGAACACTGCTTGATTTGATCAAGACAGTGGTTAGTTTTGCTTTCATTCCTGATTATCTTCTGATACGGCAGTAAATATACCTTGGAGAAGGCAGTTTCACTTTTGATTTTTATCAGAAACCGTTTGATCAGGCAATCAGATTAACAGTTGGAAAGGTCAGGAATGTATGTGTGTGTGTGTGGAGTTCCTCCTTCAATAAAATGAGACATTCTGCATTTCTCCACATTCCCACAATGCTGTAGTACAATCTTTGACCTAAGATGTCCTATTCTGAGCCTGGTACTCCCCCATGTATAATAAGCTGAAACTAATTACAGCTGTTAACCAGCTGGACATGATGCTCTTGTATCAAGATAACGTATTCCATATTCTTCTTCGTCTTTCGGCTGCTCTCGTTAGGGGTTGCCAGAGTGGATCATCTTCTTCCATATCTTTCTGTCCTCTGCAACTTGTTCTGTTACACCCATCACCTGCATGTCCTCTCTCACCACATCCATAAACCTTCTCTTAGGCCCTCCTCTTTTTTCTCTTCCCTAGCAGCTCTATCCTTAGCATCCTTCTCCCAATATACTTTGTATATGTCAAAACCAACGCAATCTCGCCTCTCTGACTTTGTCTCTCAACCGTCCAACTTGAGCTGACCCTCTAATGTGCTAATTTCTAATCCTGTTCATCCTCGTCATGCCCAATGCAAATCTTAGCATCCTTAACTCTGCTACCTCCAGTTCTGTCTCCTGCTATCTGGTCAGTGCCACCGTCTCCAACCCATATAACATAGCTGGTCTCACTACCATCCTGTAGACCTTCCCTTTCACTCTTGCTGATACCCATCTGTTCCAAATTACTCCTGACACTCTTCTCCACCCATTCCACCCTGCCTGCACTCTCTTCTTCACCTCTCTTCCACAAACCCCATTACTCTGTACTGTTGGTTAAGTTTTTAAACTCATCCACCTTCACTAGCTCTACTCCCTGCATCCTCACCATTCCACTGACCTCCCTCTCATTTACAGACATGTATTCTGTCTTGTTCCTACTGACCTTCACTCCTCTCCTCTCTAGAGCATATCTCAACCTCTCCAGCGTCTCCTCAACCTGCTCCCTACTATCGCTACAAATCACAGTGTCATCAGCAAACATTATAGTCCACTGGGACTCCTGTCTAATCTCGTCTGTCAACCTGTCCATCGCCATTGCAAGTAAGAAAGGGCTCTGAGCCGATCCCTAGTGTAATCCCACCTCCAACTTGAATGCATCCGTCACTCCTACTGCAGACCTCACCACAGTCACACTTCCCTCGTACATATCCTGTACAACTCTTACATACTTCTCTGCCACTCCCATATTATATACAAAATATCTCTTAATTATTGAAAACAAAACTTATGGTACATTTATGTTGACCTTGGGGGAATGAAACAAAATAATTGATTGATGTTTATCAAACAATTAACTGATTATCAGCTTTGGAAATGCCAATAAGGTAAGGTAAGTTGAGTTCCTGGCCATTAAACTTATATCATGGTAGCTGAAGCTTTCTAATGTTAAGAAACAGTACTAAAATTTATTGATAAATAGAACTTATAGAAATATGATAACAGCATATATATCAGCATAAAACATGAAATGCAAGACAGCTGAGGCTGCTCTGAATTAATATAGAGCTAAAAGGGTTTTCACCTAACGTTTCTTTTTTGAAATTTTAGTGTGGCATTATTTGTTCTCCTTGTCACACATCTACAAACTTTTAGCAGTCAGCCTTGCAAAAATATAAACACAGAATTGCTTCTTAATCGGTCAATGGAAACTGAAACATAGAAGCAACTTGCATGACCCTTCACTCCTGATCAACTCATATTGACAGTGTCTGAATTTGTTTGACTTGTAAGAAAACGTTAGGAGCCCAGAAGCCACTCTGATCGCATCTGTATTTATCTCATACCTTACAAGCCTCAAAATTATGTCTTTTATAAGATTTTTGCCAAATTGAAGAACCACTCGAGAGCTTGTATACTATAGCGTATGCCCATTCACAGACATCATTTACTATTCTCTATGAAAATCAAGAAACCAGTAAGACTCCTAAAAATAAAGGTTCACAAACAAAAACATTTGTTTTCTCAAAGCCGAGAAAGTTATTCTTTCTTTACTTCCAATTACATAGCATAGATACAGAACTGAGAGCCATGTTAACTTAACACAGGGGTTTCCTCCATTCTCAACTCATAACTCATTAACACCACGCTACCTGGGAATGGCATTTACTTTTCTTCTATTCTCAAACATGCCTTATCCAATTCAGGGTTGCAGGGGCCTACATTAACATCTGTAGCCAAAAGGTAGGAGTTATCCCCAGATGATGGGCTAATAGTCACCAGTTAAGCTAATCGTATCTTTAGGATGTGAAAGGAAACTAGAGTAATGTACTTGGACTAGACAATACAGCAAACAAATGAAATTCTTTGCTTCTGTGATCTTCACCAGGAAACATCCAGTTGTGCTGTGTCCTTAATGAAGTAATTCTGCTTACTAAAAGTGCACCTCTAATGAATCATCAAAACCATACACACTAACAGCAGCCCTGGCTTTATCTGCGTGCGTGCAGTCTTCCTCACACCAGCTTTATGCTTGAGTACATGGTGCCTCCGTGTGATCTTTAGCACTCTGGTGTGAAGTGAGCAGTGTGTTGGCACCCATCTGAAAATTGGCCAGTATGGCTTGACTCCACGAAACTTGCTGGATTCCAAATGACCTCCTTGACTTGGGCCTTCAGGAATGAAAGTGATTCTACTCTTCTGGCAAGCACAAATCTGTTGGCACGTTCAGCGCCACATATACATGAAGTGTGCTTCATTAAGACTGGAAGGTTTGTGTCCAGCTGTTTCCTACTGTACCTAACAATTCATATCATGTGTGTCCTACAGTCAGTCACCTGTACTCCAGAAGTCTGAATTGATGTTTCATTTTGCTGTCTCAAGTAAGTAAAAAAGAACATCACCAAGTTTTGCATTTCCTCTTAGTCATTCTCAAGGCATAAGACATGTATCTATGAAGGTCTTTGCTATAAGCAAGATGAGGAAAATACTTAGCTGACAGGCACCCAGTTAGGCTGGTGTTTCTTCTGGGGTATTATAGGTCATGTGAAAATCCTTTAGGGAGGAACAATAATTACAAAGTACCTGTGTCCAACTTAAGAGCACCAGGCTAGAAATTGTTGTTGTATTTCCAAAGGTGGCATTGAGGCCCTGTCAGGCATAATACCCAGGAAGGAGAGGACCGACAGACATCCTTAAACAGCTTGTGATATTGTAGCATCATCTCTTTATAACTTTCTTTAATGGTGTAAGTTCCCCAGGTGAATGGATGGACATCCCAGCCAAGAGAGAAGAAGCTTCCTTGCCCAAAAGGGTAGCGCCAGGTGGATGGTCAAGAGCCTTGATCAGATTTTCTTACAATATCTCCCCTGGCTAGAATAAAAGGGAAGGACAGGAAAGAACTGTCTCAAAGGACTGTTTACTCTCCAAGGAAGCAAGATGGCAGCAGCCCTGGATGTTGATATCCGTTTGGACACCAGTTGGGAATGCTGGGAATTGTAGTCTGGTAGCAAAAAAGGACGCTGCAGAGAGTTACACTCCCTACTATTTGGGACTTCCATATGACCTAGAAGTGCTTACAATGGGCAAAGCCCTGGCACCGGAAGTACTTCTGGGTACGCAATAAAAGGGACCGCTCTTCCTTATCCAGGTGAGTCAGAGCTGGTAGGAATGAATGCAACACTCAACTGGGGAAAAGCAGTGCAGTAGAGAGAGGAGAGGAGGAGAAAGAGAGAAAAGACAACTTGTTCTTGTGCTTGTGTATACACGGTAATTGTAATAAAAAACACCATTTATCTGAGCCCAGGACTGTGTTGGTGTGTTCGTGATTTGGGGTTTGGGGCTCCCTGGCACTCGCTAGCCTTCACAACAGATATGAAATATTTTATGGTGTAAGAGATACAGCCCTGCTCTGACCAGAATCATAAAGCTGGGTTCCATAGTGCAACCAAGCGTATTTGTTTTCTGAACTATTACAGTTAGGTCCATAAATATTTGGACAGAGACAACTTTTTTCTAATTTTGGTTCTGTACATTACCACAATGAATTTTAAATGAAACAACTCAGATGCAGTTGAAGTGCAGACTTTCAGCTTTAATTCATTTGGTTGAACAAAAAGATTGCATAAAAATGTGAGGGAACTAAAGTATTTTTTTAACACAATCCCTTTATTTCAGGGGCTCAAAAGTAATTGGACAAATTAAATAACTGGAAATAAAATGTTCATTTCTATTACTTGGTTGAAAACCCTTTGCTGGCAATGACAGCCTGAACTCATGGACATCACCAGATGCTGGGTTTCCTCCTTTTTAATGCTCTGCCAGGCCTTTACTGCAGCGGCTTTCAGTAGCTGTTTGTTTGTGGGCCTTTCTGTCCGGTTTAGTCTTCAACAAGTGAAATGCATGCTCAATTGGGTTAAGATCAGGTGACTGACTTGGCCATTCAAGAATTTTCCACTTCTTTGCTTTAATAAACTCCTAGGTTGCTTTGGCTGTATGTTTTGGCTGCATTGTCCATCTGTATCATGAAACGCCACCCAATCAATTTGACTGCATTTAGCTGGATTTGAGCAGACAGTATGTCTCTGAACACCTCAGAATTCATTCAGCTGCTTCTATCCTGTGTCACATCATCAATAAACACTGGTGTCCCAGTGCCACTGGCAGCCATGCATGCCCAAGCCATCACACTGCTTCCACCGTGTTTTACATATGATGTGGTATGCTTTGGATAATGAGCTGTTCCACACCTTCTCCATACTATTTTCTTGCCATCATTCTGGTAGAGGTTGATCTTGGTTTCATCTGTCCAAAGAATGTTTTTCCAGAACTGTGCTGGCTTTTTTAGATGTTCTTTAGCAAAGTCCAATCTAGCCTTTCTATTCTTGAGGCTTATGAGTGGCTTGCACCTTGCAGTGCACCCTCTGTATTTACTTTCATGCAGTCGTCTCTTTATGGTAGACTTGGATATCGATACACCTACCCCCTGGAGAGTGTTGTTCACTTGGTTGGCTGTTGTGAAGGGGTTTCTCTTCACCATGGAAATGATTCTGAGATCATCCACCACTGTTGTCTTCCATGGACATCCAGGTCTTTTTGCGTTGCTGAGTTCACCAGTGCTTGCTTTCTTTCTCAGGATGTACCAAACTGTAGATTTTGCCACTCGT
Organism: Polypterus senegalus; assembly: GCF_016835505.1. Lineage (NCBI taxonomy): Eukaryota > Metazoa > Chordata > Cladistia > Polypteriformes > Polypteridae > Polypterus > Polypterus senegalus. Next base: position 11,594,514 of record NC_053161.1, on the reverse strand, counting down.
AATATTGTAGCAATTTCTTGGATGTGTTTTTTCTGTTTTCGCAGCTTAAGAATGGCTTCTTTCACCTGCATGGAGAGCTCCTTTGACCGCATGTTGTCTGTTCACAGCAAAATCTTCCACATGCAAGCACCACACCTCAAATCAACTCCAGGCCTTTTATCTGCTTAATTGATAATGCCATAACGACGGACTTGCCCACACCTGCCCATGAAATAGCCTTTGTCAATTGTCCAATTACCTTTGAGCCCCTGAAATGAAGGGATTGTGTTTAAAAAATGCTTTAGTTCCCTCACATTTTTATGCAATCTTTTTGTTCAACCCACTGAATTAAAGCTAAAAGTCTGCACTTCAACTGCATCTGAGTTGTTTCATTTAAAATTCATTGTGGTAATATACAGAACTCATACAATAATAAATCAATAATCAATCACTATAAACCAATCCTCCTACTCCCAGACGCGTTGCCACCCTTCCACCCAGCTCAGCTCAACTCTGGGATCTCCCACAGTCCTTTTTATAGTCCGTGACCTGGAGGTGCTTCTGAACCCTCAGTCCATGTGACTTCTTAGCATTTCTGGGTCAGATCAAAACTCTTCTTTTCTTCGTCAGCCCGGAAGCACTTTATTTCTTCTGTCCTCGTGACCTGTAAGTACTTCTGGGCTGTATGAAAAACAAACGTCTCTGTGTCCCCCTGCAGCATCCCCTGTCGGCCCCGATGTTATCCAGCAGGGCTGTGTATTAAAACTCCATAGTCCATGATGCCCTGCTGGAATTCGGGGCATCTCTACGTTGCAGGGAGGGCTCCATCTGGCGGCCTGAGGGTATTGGCCAGGATGACTGGCCGGCCATAGACCACAGTGGACATATCAATATTTGTTCTTCATTTAAACACTATAGGTAAAGGTAATAGTATACAACAAACATCATGGCACATTTCCATTTTGTATTCCATTGTATAATTTAAATAAACATAAATGCAAATTTCCCATACAGAAAAAGTAAGTAAACCCCTACATTTATTACTACCTCAAGTACCTAAAACAGATGGTGAACCATTTGGGCTCAATGTGTCAAACATTCTGAAAATGTCTAACTTGACTCTGCTGGAGTGTCACCGTGCTAAACAAAAAATAAACAATTCTTTATGTATTCATTTATATAAAAAAAGTAAAAGAAAAATCAGTGATTGACATTAGAGAAAATGATATGCTCACTGGTAATTGGGCTTAAAATCCATCCATCCATTGTCTAACCTGCTGAATCTGAATACAGGGTCACGGGGGTCTGCTGGAGCCAATCCCAGCCAACACAGGGCACAAGGCAGGAACCAATCCTGGGCAGGGTGCCAACCCACCGCAGTGGGCTTAAAATAATGTTCTAAAATATTACACACTGCATTTGATTTGACATCAATTAATGACTTTTTTGTTGCTGAGTTTTAATAGATAAATCTGAAATTGAAGGTAAGTACTGTGTGCACTTCAACCCCAAGCAAGCAGCACTAACTTCATCTGTCAGTCAGTTTCCTTTGTCCGTTTTAATGTTGTTTAGTACTGAGAATAAAGTCTTGTAAAAGTATAACACGGAAAATAAGGCAGTTTTAGAAGGGATTAAGAAGAACAGTTGAGCGAAAAGTAAAACAGCACATACTTAGAAATGAAGATGACTTGCCCTTTGCAAAAGCGTAACCACGGAGAGAAAACAATGTTAGCACTTGACTTTGCAGACTCTTATCGGGACAGTATACCAAAATAGTCTTTGAGGTTAATAACTTCCTTACCTCTGCATCAGTGTTGTTTAGGGAAGCTCTGAACCACACAATGAAAAAAAATGATGGGATAACCCTTATCTTGTATCGGGTTATTCCATAATTTTTTTTTATTGTGCAGTTCAGAACCTCCGTAGTTCTTGAACTGGCTCCTAGCACAAAATTATTCAATGCACTTCATACGAGCAACAAATGTAAAAGCTGATTTCACACAAATGCTGATGGTGTGCCCATTTTGGAGACTGCAGTTACAGATCTCACACTTGTGCCATGAAAATGAGATTCCGATGCAGAGGTCAACTGAACTGTGAGGCTGCCGTGATGAAAGATGATGTGCTTATATGGATGGTGAGAATCCATTTTAAGTTCTAGGTGGTGCAGTGGCTCATATTTGGGGCTCCCTGGCACTCCCTAGCCTTCACAACAGATATGAAATATTTAAATATTTACAATAAATTCTTGCGAGTGGATGATAAATTGGACTGGACTGCCAATACTGATGTTCTGTGCAAGAGAGGACAGAGCCGACTATACTTCCTTAGAAGGCTGGTGTCCTTCAACATCTGGAATAAGATGCTGCAGATGGTCTATCAGACAGTTGTGGCGAGTGCCCTCTTCTACACGGTGGTGTGCTGGGGAGGCAGCATAAAAAAGAGGGGTGCCTCACGCCTGGACAAACTGGTGAGGAAGGCAGACTCTATTGTAGGAATGAAGCTGGACAGTTTGACATCTGTGGTGGTGCGATGGGTGCTGAGCAGGCTCCTGTCAATCATGGAGAATCCACTGCATCCACTGAACAGGATCATCTCCAGACAGAGGAGCAGCTTCAGCGACTGAGGAGATCGTTCCTCCCCCACACTTTGCGACTCTTCAATTCCACCCGAGTGCGTAAACGTTAACATTATTATACAATGTTATTGATTGTTATACCTGCCTTGCACTCTCCACCTTGCATTTTTTAACTTGCACTGCATTTTTATCGCTCTTTAATTAATGTTGTTTTTATCAGTATACTGCTGGAGTATGTTAATTTCCCCTTGGGGATCAATAAACTATCTATCTATCTATCTATCTATCTATTTCTTATATTTTTGTTTGTTCAGTTTCTTTGGTAACTCAGGTCTTGGTGAATGCTGGAATGTCATCCAAAGTGTTATGGTGTGTCATCTTTGACACAAGTGTCATAGGTTTGCCATCACTGACCTAAAATTACAATCAGGTACACCAGATCAATTGCAAATGATATGAACATCATTACAGAGGCTGTTGGAGGAAACTGTCTTATTTAAACCTCAGGCATTTACTTTGGTTTGTCCTTTGTTGTTAAAGTATATGTTATCTCCATGCTTAGATTTCTGAGGCCTTCAGAAAGAAGGTTATAGATGCCTAGGTGTCTGGATAGGGATGTAAAAAGATCACCAAACAATTGGAAATCCACCATTCCCCTGTCCAGATGATGATCTATAAACGAAGAAGATTTCAATTAACTGTCAACTTGTCCAAGGTAGGCTGTCCCAGCGAGTTCTGCCCAAGAGCAGAATTCAAGATACTTAAAGAAGTCTCTAAGAACCCCTGAATTTCATCACAGAACCTATAAGTAGTACTTGTAACTATTGATGTTAAAGTACACAAGTCTACCATTAGAAAGAGGCTGCACAAATTAGATCTACACAAGAGATGTGCCAGGAGGAAAACCATTGTTGTACAGAAAGAATGCCAGGACAAAATTAAAGTTTGCTCATGAACACTTTGACAAAGACCAGAACCACTGGAACAATGTGCTAGGTGGACAGAGGAGGCAAAGATAAGAGTTGTTTGGCCACATTAATAGAAGACATGTTTGGTGAAAACCAAAGGCAGCATTTGATCAGAAGCTCCTGATGTCAACTGTAAAGCATGGTGACTTGTAGTTAAACCCCTTCTTAAGAAACATAATCTCGACCCCTCTGCTTTTGAAACGTTTAGACCCATCTCTAACTTATTTCTTAAGTAAAATTCTGGAGAAGGCAGTCATTATGCAGTTAAATGACCACCTCAATAAACATACTATTCTTGATAAATTTTGTAAGGTTTTAGAACAAATCACAGCACAGAAACTGCACTCGTTAAAGTAGTAAATGACTTGCGAGTGAACGCAGACAGAGGCCATTTATCTGTTCTCATCCTTTCAGATCTGAGCACCGCATTTGACACCATTGATTATAATATTGTTAGAAATCTCCTTAGTCAATGGGTGGGCCTCTCTGGCAGTGTCTTAAATTGGTTTGAATCCTACCTGGCAGGGAGAAAATTCTTTGTTAGTTGTGGTAATTATACTTCGATGACACATGATATTTTACAAAGTATATGGTGTTCCACAAGGCTCTATCCTGGGTCCGCTGCTCTTCTCAATCTACATGCTTCCGTTAGGTCAGATTATCTCAGGGCACAACGTGAGCTACCACAGCTATGCTGATGACACACAGCTGTATTTATCAATAGCACCTGATGACCCCGATTCTCTTGATTCACTAACACAATGTCTGACTTGTATCTCAGAATGGATGAATGGTAACTTTCTCAAGTTAAATAAGGAGAAAACTGAAATCTTAGTGCAATAATCTTAGGCAATAATGGATACAATGAGGCTATTAGAAATACACTGGATACATTAGGATTACAAGTCAAGACGGAAGTAAAAAACTTAGGGGTAACTGTTGACTGTAATCTAAATTTTAAATCGCATATTAATCAGATAATTTTTTCACTTAAGAAACATAGCTAAAGTTAGATCATTAAAAGATGCTGAGAAATTAGTTCACGCGTTTGTTTTCAGTAGACTAGATTACTGTAACGCACTCCTCTCAGAACTACCTAAAAAAGACATAAATCGTTTGCATCTAGTGCAGAATGCAGTTGCTAGAATCCTAACTGGGAAAAGAAAATCCGAACACATTTCTCCAGTTTTGATGTCACTACACTGGTTACCTGTGTCATTCAGGATTGACTTTAAAATTCTGCTTATGGTTTATAAAGCCTTAAATAATCTCGCCCCATCTTATATATCGGAATGTCTGACACCGTATATTCCAAATCGTAACCTCAGATCCTCAAATCAGTGTCTCCTTAGAATTCCAAGAACAAAACTTAAAAGTGGTGAGGTGGCCTTCAGCTGCTATGCACCTAAAATCTGGAATAGCCTGCCAATAGGAATTCGCCAGGCTGATACAGTAGAGCAGTTTAAAACACTGCTGAAAACATATTACTTTAACATGGCCTTCTCATAACCTCACTGTAATTAAAATCCTGATACTCTGTATATCCGACTCATTATAACAACTATTCACCCTAAATACAAAGAGGACTGTTTCATTTATGTTAGGTAGAATGTCCAGAGGGGACTGGGCGGTCTCATGGCCTAGAACCCCTGCAGATTTTATTTTTTTCTCCAGCCGTCTGGAGCTTTTTTTTGTTTTTTCTGTCCACCCTGGCCATCGGACCTTACTCCTTTTCTATGTTAACTAATGTTGTCTTATTTTAATTTCTTATTTTGTCTTTTATTTTTCTTTTCTTCATTATGTAAAGCACTTTGAGCTACTTTTTGTATGAAAATGTGCTATATAAATAAATGTTGTTGTTGTATCAGTACCTCAGCAGCTTACCGTCATAAAACCCACTATGAATTCTTTAATTGCACCAGAGGGTGGAGGATAATGTAAGACCATCAGAAGATTGAAGCTCAACCAAAAGCTGACCTCGCAACATGACAACGAATATAAACATATTAGTAAATACACAAAGGAATGGTTGAAAAGAAAGAAATGCAGGGTTCTGGACTGGTCAAGTCAAATCCCAGAATGAATCCCATCAAGATGCTTTGTTACTGAAAGCAGGCTATACATGCAAGACACCCTTCAAATATCGCACGGCTGGATGACTTTAGCATGGAGGAGCGGGAAAAACCTTTTCCTAGCTGAGGTCAGAGACTGCTGGACAGGTACAGCTAATGCCTACTTGACACCAGCTTTTGGAGCTAAAGGTAGAAATTCTTTTTCCACAGAAGGAAATGGTATTTATCATTGAATAAATAATAGCAATGTCAAATTTTATTGTATTTTTTAAAATCATCTTTGAGTTTAAGGATACTGTTTAAACAGCGATCAAGTCTTGATACTGTATGTCCACATATATTAAAAAAAGAAAAAACATTTCATAAGGTCTACTTACTTTCCACATGACTGTATACTATAGTATGTAGGCTATAATACTCTCATGCAGACTTTACTGACAAAGTCCTCCTCCCATGTCATTGTCGATACAAATCTAGCACATGCATTTATCCCACATATAGGATATAAATAATACTTGCTCCCTGTTTTTTATTTGTACAACCTTGAGAGTCACACTGTATTGATGGAATCTGATGCTTCTAGATGTGGTCTGGCTTCCCAGCTGTACTCAGTTATTTCTGCATTTACTTATTCGACAAGGTGACATAACAACAATTATGATACAATCAGTTACATTTCTTCTTTGGTTTTCCTATTGGAACACAGGCAGGTCAGGTGACTCAGTCATGGTCACACAGTGTCAAAAGTGGGATTTGAACCCACAACTTCAGGTTTTGAAGGCCAAGGCCTTAACCACTAAACTACACTTCCTACAATTAACTCATAATATACTGCATTATTTGATTTCACAAGTGAATCACATAAGCACATACGTAAGTAGGAGAATAGACAACCACTGTGCTACAGGCCAGCACAAACTTCTAGTAGTGCCTCACTTCTGCATGCCCTATAGAATCCCCTATAACAGCAATGGAACATGAACATTTACTATTCATTTCTTGCCACCCATCTTCTGTTGGCCTTTCAGGCTGTACCGAGTGAGAGCTCACAACAGATACAATTAAGGGCTTTTTCTAGCATTCCCAGGTCCCTCAAATTTCATGAGAAAGCTGCTTTCTGGTAGTTCTAGCCATCAATGTACTTCATACAAAAATCAATAAATCCATTCATTTTTTTTATCTAAGAGGAACAAAACACATAATATAACACATAGTTCAGGCAAAGATGCATTCATGTAAGTGCAACCAGTGTATTCCAAAAAATAATCACTTTCCCATTTATGTTATGAGGGGTTGAATAGAATTTTGCCAAATAAGCAAAAGAAGTATTTCACCAAGCACTGTAATAAAGAACTACAACAGATTTTAAATTTCGGTGTAATCCCATCAGGTGTTGCTCCGAATATGCTGTTAAGTGATTTTAGATTGGGGAGGTAGTCAAAAATGTTAAACCAAAAATGTTCTCAGCGTGGAGCATTACCAAAACATGTGACCAAGTAAGATAGGCACGTATTTACTGACAGTGTTCACAATCCTGGTGCTGCTTTAGAAACTTTTACCAGAATTATAATATGCCTTGCACAGATTGAAGCACAATCGCACTTTCTGAAGAGTTGGGTCCCATTTCTTATCTTAAATTTTAACAGACAGATCCCTTTCCCTTTGTCCCCTGACATTGTCTAGGAGTACTTTTGCTAAAATATGCGGATAAAATTTAGAAATACTGTCCATATCTTCATCAAAACCAGCTAGTATTGTCTGAGTGACTATGTTCCCACACTTCTGATGTCCCCTGCAGTATTTTAATATCCACAGAATGTAAGGAATCTGAAGCACACTAGAAAATCAATTAAATTGTATGTCCCCTCCCACCCCACTCATGTCACCGCTGGATTGCAAAATGTGACATGTTGCATATTTCCTTTCATTCGCACATGGAAGAGACTCATTAAACTATAACAGGCAGATGAATAGAAAATGAATAAAATGAAAATGCACATTAACATATGCATAGGTGCCAGAGTGAGTTGTAGAAGATGAGGGAAATTCTGTATGTTATTTTTACTGCTTTCCTGTAACATTTGTTCCCAAACAATCCCTCAGAATAATTACTTGATAATATTGACGTCTTTTTTACGTCACGTTGAATAATGGCATTTGCCAAGCAAATAGATGTAAAAGTTTAACAAAACCTGTATACCGAAAAATGTATGTTTCTGGGATATTATACTTAACAGTTCAAAAGACACAAAGACGTCTATAAAAATATTTCTTAAGTGCTGGATACCTACTGACCTCCATAACTGAACACTTGTTGGCTGGAATATTGCTAAAGGCTTCCCTGCCTTAAAATAATCTTTTGTTAATGGTGCACTGTGGGATTGCTAAAAAAACTAATAGCAATTAGAATTTACTCAAGCTCATAGCAAGGCATGCAAAGAGAATTTTGAGCAAGATGTAATTTTCTCAGCTAGCCAAACAGTTGTAGTTTTATTTGCCTCCTCCAAAGTTTCAGGGTAGTATGTTGAGAAAAGCCAAGCAAAATGACACCTTTTATGGGCTAACTACAAAGATTACAATATGCAAGCTTTCGAGGCAACTCAGGCCCCTTCTTTAGGCAAGGTTAGCATGATAAAACTTGGTAACAGAGCAGAAATTTGAGTAGCACCATCACATTATTTTCTTTGGGAAATGTTTTTATGACTGAAGCACTTCTTTATGCAAAGAGCTGTGAGGATCTGGAATAAACTACAAAGACAAGTAGTTGAAGCAGAAACCTTGACAACCTTTTAAGAGGTTTCTGGATTGGGACAGTTTAGCCATTAGCTAAACAAACAAGCTTGATGGACTAAAAGGTCTCATTTGTCAAATATGGTCTTATGCAAGATTGACCTTAGTTTATCAGAGGGCACACAATTCATATCTGAGGGTGTGCCCATTTTATGGCCATGCATACACCACACTGGCAGTGACTAGGTAGTGTGCTTCCCATTGTTAATCATCCTTTCTCTATACGAACTGACTAAACTTTTAACCTTCCACCCCTGCAGAAAACAATATGGGCAGTATTTCAGTCTCCCTGTGAAGAATATGAACAAGAATGAAACCATTTATATTGTTTTGAGTTAGGAGGAATATCAAGTATACAGAATCCTTGATGGTGGACCAGGATCTCAGAGAACCTTTAACACACTACATACAGAAGGCAACTTTCAAACCAATTAAGCAGCAAGACCAGAAACTTCATTTTATAAAAGATTAACTGCTTTATTTGAACACTCTTTTAGGAGCAAGCCATGTGCTACAGGTTTGACATCTGCATACACATTTTCAATTTGTATCATCCAAGTGCAAAATACAATCTCTCCTCTAAAACAACCTTAAACCTGAGAAAATGTGAGCTGTGCTATGATCTCTGGCCATTGCACCATCCACAGGGTCCATGCAACATCTAAACAAGTACCGACATCCTGACTAAAGGGTCAGTTAAACTAAATTGTGGATTCCTCAAGGCAGGTAAGCTCTAAAATCCACATCTTGAAGAATTTTAATGCAGAAGAGACAGTGCCAGGGCAGAAAAAAGCAATGTTAACTCTGGAGGAGAAAATCGACCAGGAAGAAAATAAAAGAACATGGAATTCTTGAAGCAGCATTGCTGACCGCAATGCATTTTACAATTCTGAGCACTGTTAATGTAAAAATACAATAAAAGTGACCCTGGTCAGTTAAAATGAAAAGTTATTTGCTTAGCTCTTGGTTTCACCGAGCCACAAAAGCTTCAGAATGAATTGTGTAATTTATATTGCGTTTTGTAACATACTGTCAACATTATTAAGTAAGAAGTATGCCTTATAAACCATCTTTAGTAAACCAAGACTGGGTTTGTGCTTCACAAAGAGCGATATCTGGAGAATTCCATCGGGTGGCAGTACGAGATATCATCACGGTGAGAAAACAATGTTCGGTTTTGCTGTGTAGTGAATTGTCCAAAATATCCATTAAATTCCCAGGACACCTTGCCACAATATCTCTGAAAAGGATCGATGTTTAATGATTATATCCATCAATCCTAGGAAGTGCCCATTCTAGCTAGCATTGAGCATGAGGCAGTAACAATCCCTGGATGGGACATCAGCTCACTGCAAGCTAAATACAAGCACTTACATACACTAGTGTTATTTTAGCATCACCAAATCCCCAAATCTTCATGGCCTTGGAAGGAAACCAAAGCACACTGTGGAAACCCACCAGGGAAACATGCAAACTCCAGCCAGGGAACACCAGAGAAGTGACTCCATACTGCGAGGCAGAAGCACTACTGCCCTGGCACCGTGCCGCTCCACATGTGTAATTATTAACAGTATTCATTATTTAAGTGAAGTTAACAATTTATCTGTAAAATGTAACATACATGCTTTGACACATTTCATCATGAAAGTGATATTAAGTATAAATCTAATGATTCTAAACGTGCAGAGAGCTGGAATATCATAAATGTAATGTGTTCTGTGTGGCAATCACTGCCTGCCACTGCTGTCAGCACAGAAGGAAGACCCAGGAGCATGTAGTGATTAACAAATGGGTCGGTTTTAAGATGATGTTTTACTTTAATGACAAAATAAACTGAGAAATTAAAGTCAAAATTTCTACATTACTCACAAAATGGACCTATTTGTCTTCACTGTGTCCCGAATTTTTTTTCTCTTTGACTCAAATATGCTTCCATACATTGTGATGCTGTTAAGAAGGTGCAAAAAAAAAAAGCACAGAAGATGGTATGCAAGACCTTTAAAATGCATTGCATCATTACAATGGGGAAAATGCAATGCTTCTATTACCTATGCGAGAAACAGATGAAGAAAAGCACCACGAGTACCATTGTATGTCAGCATTTAAGTTTGATGATTTGCTTCACCACATTGACCATTCAAACACTGAAGCGCGCACATTGATCCTGTAGGAGACACTCTGATATCATGTTCCAACTTGAAGATACTGCACCCACAAACCCCCCCAACATATATTTTGCTGGTATTGGTACTGTAACTCGCACAAGCATCTCATTCATTTCTGATGACGTTCTCAGAGGACATATCAAATGAATGCTGGAAACACGGGACAGCCATGATGTGTGCATATACGTGTTCTGAGTATGAAGCATAAACCGGCCCGAAGGATGACATGCCAGACACTTTACCAAACACATACATCTTTTGCTTAGAGAATAAAATCATTGTCATTAAGCATCTTAATTAACATGTAACACGTTACAAGACATTCCAGTCATGGTCAAGAAACAATACTTCACAAACCCTTCCTATTGTATACTATAGAGTACAGTATATGCTGAATAGTACCTCAAACAAATTACAGTACAACTCCTGACAATTGTAATTTGTCATTTTTTCCCTATTCTTAAGAATAACCTTAGAATGTTGTGAATGTTAAAAATGAAGTTGTATTACCATAGCAGACCTCCTTAGAAATGTGGATAAAATAAAATGTATTAAAAAATCATCCCTTTTATATTTTCAAACTTTAAAAATACTCCAAAACGTGTAAAAGTACACATCTTCTTTTCCTGCTTTCTTGTTGGAATGTGCCCATCATAAAGGAAATTCTGAATGGTACAACTAAATAACGAAAATAAGACACACGTGCTAACACTCTGAAGTAATTACTCAAGTAACACCCTTAAAAAAGAATAAATAAAAACCTAGTTCCATCATGAGAGCATTGCTAGCTGTAGTCACTTTGGTTAAGTATCTTGAAATTGTACTACCACAGGTAACCTGAGTTGGAGATTAGAACAGTATATGTTGTGGATGGTAGCTTGAAGACGTTAAAAATATCTGAATGAATAAAGTCCTCCACTCTAGGATTTTAAGAATTCCAAATTCACAGAAAGCCAGTCTGCTGAGGCTGTCTTAAGTGACAATTTGATTAACATGAACCATAAAAGTAATGTTATAACATTATGAAAAGTAAACCTCACCCTTTATCAAAGCTAAACAACCTTGCAAACCAGAATGGAAAGTATTTGCCTGCAGTTGTAAAAACAAAGTGATATGAGGGTCTCCAGGGATCCACGCCAGATTTTTGTGTGCTGAAAATGCCAGCAAGTGCTTCAGCAGGCAGTCACACCCTGCAGTCATTTGTGTCTAGCCCATATCAGACTCGAGACACAGTCAGGTCAGCAGATCCTGGTCGATTACAAACACAGCCACGACAATGGCAGTGGAATTAAGCGCTGTCAGTGACCATCAACCTTAAGATAAACAGTTCTTCCTTGGAGAAAGCACATATTGTCTCAGGCGCCAAACATTTCCTGAGAGGCATACGTAATGTAGAGAAAGCCGTCTTCATCTTTGTTTAAGGAGTATATCTCTGCCATGGTGAGGGTCATGCTGGCCAGGCTGCGGTTGTTGACAAGCAGATAGAAGGCTTGTGTGGAGTTGATTGCAATACGATTTCTGTCAAACAGAAAGGTAAATGAAAAGAAAGAAATGAGTTAAACTGTATAGGGAACAAACACAAATACATTTTCCCCCCCAAACACTGGCTTGAGGGTTTAACTTAAACAACACACATCATTTTTTAATTGTAAAACTTATGTACCACAGATTGAACTCTGATATTGGCCTTTCTATAGATGTTTTTGCTCGGGAACAAGCAATTAATGGAGTCATCTGAGGTGTCAGCAATGCACTGGCATTTTGAGTTAGGATGAACATGCAAAACAATGGGAGTCGAGTGCTGCGTGGTTTTATAATTGTATCCGATAATTGAACTTAAAAAAGACCTGGCTTACCATAAACCACTATGAAGGATATCTTCTTTCAGGCAAGATAAAAAAATAAAATCAAGTTCAAGCATGTAAAGATGTTCAATGATTAGTTAAAAACCAAGAAACAAAAAGATAAGGCAGGCTCGAAGTCTGAAGGCACAGCAACTCTACCTTCATTCATCCACTGCGGAACTTACATAATCCAGTGCAGGGTCATGGCAAGTTCAAAAACTGAAGATGGGAACCGACACCGCACAGGGCTCCAGTCCAACAAAAGGCACACTCACACACACCATTGGAATTTAGATAAGCCAATTAGCTTAACAAATATGTCTTTTGGATGTAGGAGAAAAAATTCACACAGATATGGAGAATGTGCCCACTGAACACAAATAGGAACCGGGCTGAGATTTGAACCCAGGACTCTGGAGTTGAGGCAGCAGCACTGGCCACTGTGCCAAATGAAGTCTGAAATAATTACAGTTATCACCAAATATGTAAAGGACTCTTTTGACCCTAATTTGTACTTTGGTGCTTCAGATTTGTAAATTCACTTTAGAGGACCAAGAATAGAATGGAAATGGATATTTGTAAAAGGAGAAATTACTTCAAAGCAAATGTGCAACATAGGACCGCATACTGCATTTCCTTTTACTCTCAATACAATCGACTGTATGCAACACTTTGTGCAGCCCACTTCAAAGTGGATTTCAAGAAGTGGAATTAGGACACTCAGCCAGTGCACTAGTGGGATGCTTATGAACAAGCACATGACAGTTTATCCCAGCAATGAGCCACATCCACCTCCTCCTCCTCCTCCTCCTCGCAATATGTTGTTTTCTTCCCTAAAGCCAAATTTGATCTCAATATATCTATTGAGTGGTCTGTAAAAAAAAACATTGTAGTTATTCTAAATGCATAACATTTTCTGTTTAATTAAAGAATTATATTTATGAAAATATAAGATTTCTATACTGTACAATACATTTAAATAATGTCAGCATTGTACATGATATCTGCGGTGGGCTGGTACCCTGCCCAGGGTTTGTTTACTGCCTTGCGCCCTGTGTTGGCTGGGATTGGCTCCAGCAGACCCCCCCGTGACCCTGTAGTTAGGATATAGCGGGTTGGCTAATGGATGGATGTACAGTACATGATATTGTGCTTCATCCTTTTTTAAGTAGTAATAGTGTGTCACACGTACTCTGTTTTGGAATAAATCATAGAGACACTAAGAATGTTGAAGAAATAATCTTGAGAAACCTTAAATGCCATTTTTTTCTTTTATCTGTTTATGTACTACCATAGCGAAATGCCTGTTTATTTAAACAGGCTTAATGGTACAATAAGTCTGTCTGCCATGCATTTACAAACCTCTTTGCCTTGCATCTTTCTTTGTGCTTCTTGTCGACTTTCTTAATCGAACATTCCAGCTCTGTTGTGGACGCCAGACACATGGACACACGCCTCAGGGTTTATCATACACTGGCCACTTGCCCATGTACTGTACAAACATTGCCTCCCTCTTGTGGATGCCAGCAGACATTACATTTGGACAATGAGTACAGATATCAGATAGACAGATGTCTTTATATAGAGAGTGACATATCATTCATCTTTTTTCCATGAGAATCCTAAATCCAAAGAGGACTGTTTCATTTATGTTAGGTAGAATGCCCAGAGGGGACTGGGCGGTCTCATGGTCTGGAATCCCTACAGATTTTATTTTTCTCCAGCCGTCTGGAGTTTTTGTTTTTCTGTCCCCTGGCCATTGAACCTTACTCTTATTCGATGTTAATTAATGTTGATTTATTTTGTTTTATAACTGTGTCTTTCATTTTTCTATTCTTTAATATGTAAAGCACTTTGAGCTACTGTTTGTATGAAAATGTGCTATATAAATAAATGTTGTTGTTGTTGTTGTTGTTGTTGTTGTAGTTGTTATACAGCACTGCTGTCGTTTAGAGTCAACATTAGGATTTTAAATCCACTCTTGACCGTTGTCAGGCTAGAGTCTACACTTTAAGCCTGGGGTGGGCAAAGTCGTTCCTGGAGGGCCACAGTGGCTGCAGGTTTTTGTTCCAACCCAATTGCTTAATAAGAAGCACTTATTGCTCTAGTAACACTTCTGCTTCATTTTCATTGTCTTGCTCATTAAGATTTTGAACCCTTATTGCTAATTTTAGTCTTAAAGAACCTTATTCTCGTTTTTTAATTGTTCCTTATTAGCAATAAGATGCAGATGACAAAAGAAACCAGCAGTTCTCTATTTAGCTGTGTGGATTTATCATGCCCCGCCTGGTTTAATTAAATACTTGGAAGGAAAGCAAAGAGAAAAAATGAAGGACTGAGAATTACTTGTCCAATCTTAGCCTTCAAATCATTTGGATGATAGGCTTACAAAGGAAAATGACCTGACATGACAGATTTAAAGCACTTAAAAGCCATGAAAGTAAATTATTTGCAACAATTGTTTTCTAATTAAACAATTGGGATGGAACAAAAAAACTGCAACCACTGCGGCCCTCCAGGAACGACTTTGTCCACCCCTGCTTTAAGCTGAATTTACATGGATTTTTTGACGTTTTTGTGATTTTTACCCAAAAGATGTGTTTTAGATTAATTATTCTAAATTGAGCCTATGTGAGTGTATGTCAGCTGACCCATTCAATGTTAATAAAATGAGGACAATTGAGAACATTAGATTTACAACAACTGCAATAAGAAAAGGCCATTCAGCTCAACAAGCTCGTCCATCCTATTCTCCTAGATTGTCAAAAATAAAGTCAAGTCAAGACTTAAGGGCCGCTAAAGTCCTACTCTTCACTGCAATACTTGGTAATTTAGTCCATGAGTCTATGGTTTTTTGCGTGAAGAAAAACTAACATTTGCGTGAAATATGCCGATAACAAATTTCCAAAGCATGTCCCTGTGTTCTTGTTGAAAAACCATTTTTTAAATTACAGCTGAGATCCACTGTACTAATTCCTTTCATAATTTAGTCATCTCACCGGTTAATATTTGTCTGCTTAAAAAATAAGATTATTTTTAAATGTTATTTTGTAATTTATTCTTCAGTTTTATGTTTCTCTTTTTTTCCTAATTGCACTGCATGTTTTGTTTTATTAGCTCAAAGGATCAAAGAGAAAGTTTAATTTATAGTCTCAAAAACTGTATCTGCAAGTCTATTACTTTACAGAAAGTCACCATTGCTACCCAATCAGTGACTTATGACAAATGGAACCTAACATTGGTTCGTGTATTCTTTTGCTCAGTAGAATACTTTTCCCTGAGAGTTGAGCTTTCCATATTCAGAGTATCCACTAGATTTGCTCCATTTGATGCAAATTTAATGTAATTTTTAAAGACAAAATTCAGTTTATAATCAAGAAGGCTGAAACTTTAAGGACAATGCTAATTCCCAAGGTCAAGAAATGAAAGCACAAATTGTTCGACTTCTTTTACATGGATATGCTTAATGCAAATCAACTATTTTTGTCCAGATAATTTCATAAACAAGAGTTATGATTTGGTTGTCTGATGACTAAAAACAACTGGGCATTCTGGGAAACCGGAATCTGACAAGATATATTAGACAGGCACATATAGCAAACATAAGCGTGGTCACTACAAAGAGGAATCAACAACTTATATAGAAGTTAAAATTAAAAATCATAATGAAGAGTTAAAAATGCTGGAATCTAAAGTGTCAAAAACAATGCAAACCCTGAACAGTTGAGTATGAAACTCCTCAAAACTAAGGATTAAAAACTGTCTTTAGAGTTTATGAGTTAGTTAAACGCTAAGTAAAGGTGATCATGCACTCTCAGTCTTTACTAAAGGACAAAAGTTAACAGGGAAAGTGTCTTAAAGAAAAAAAAAGCAATTTTGTAAATATAGTCAACTTGAGACTTCACAAATTAAAACTTAAAACTTACCTTATGATGGTGACAAACTGGCAGAGAGGGAGATCAGGTGGCACCAGGAATTTTGTCTTGTCCAGAGGGGGAAGCACTTTCTCCTTGTTGTATCTCTCCACAATAACCTAAATGTGGAAAAGAAAACCAATAACTGTGAGTCTCTGACCAGTCACAACTACAAAGCAGGGGTACGCCTATGCCACCTATTCTAGCTTAGGATAACCAGGAGCCAGGACCTATCCATGCGGAACTAGGCACAAGGAAGGCATCAGTCATAGCCACAGTGCCAGTACATCATTAGACATGTTAACATGACAGAGTTTAGAGTGACCAATGATTTTAACCTGCATAGTGTTTACCATTCAGTTGTTTGGAGGTCAAACTAAAACAAGGAGTACTCGGGGAGAAAAAACAAAAAAAAAAAAAGGCAGATGTAAACTTCACATAGAACCAGCTGAGGTTTGAATCCAGTGTATCCTAGTGCATGTGTGTGTTTTTCTCATGCCCATGTCATTGATGCCTCCAGGATAGACTACAGCTCCTTGCGACAATAAAACAGTAATGCCATGACAAAATTAATGTTTGTTTAAAGATTTGCTTCCGTCCACCCTTTTTCTGTCAAGAGGGGTTGGTTATTTAATCTAACTGCTCAACAGAATATTTATTTTTAATCACCATTTACAGTACTTATTTTAGTGTCAACAAGGAATGCTCTGGTGTATTCACCACATGCACAGCCTCTGAAATTACCACCCCTTGCATATTGTACTTAATCTCATGTTCAACTCAGGCCAATTTAGAATCACCAATCCACCTAACCAGCATGTCTTTGGACTGTGGGAGGAAACATGCAAACTCCACGTAGGGAGGACCCGGGAAGCAAACCCGGGTCTCCTAACTGCGAGGCAGCAGCACTACCACTGCACCACTGTGCCGCCTAGATCAATACATACTTCATAGTAAAGCCATTACAAAAATAAATTTCATGGAAGTTCCTATGCAGTTCAAAGTTGGATATAATAAAGATTACAAAATGCTGCCCAATGGCCACAATGTTAATATTGCCCTTCAGCTGTATTTAGGAGCAAGCCTGGGAGAACAGCTTGCCCTAAGGAAAACAATGGGGCTATTGTTTTGTGTCAGGTAACACTGTGCCTAATTGTAATACTAAAAATAACAATGTATTTCATTCAGCTAGTAACAGGACAGCAGTACAAAATGAAAATCTATGTACTTATTAAAACAGGCTTTGAGCCATGCCAAAGGTTAACTAGTGACTTAACTGGCCCTGTTTATGTATAGTTAGTTCCTGCCTTGCATCCACTGAACCTGTAATATTCCATCCATTATCCAACCCGCTATATCCTAACTACAGGGTCATGGGGGTCTGCTGGAGCCAATCCCAGCCAACATAGGGCGCAAGGCAGGGAATAAATCTTGGGCAGGGCACCAGCCCACCACAGGGCACACACACACACCAAGGATTGCCAATACACCTATCCTGCATATCTTTGGACTGTGGGAGGAAACCAGAGCACTCAGAGGAAACCCACATAGACACGGGGAGAACATACAAACTCCATGCAGGGAGAACCCAGGAAGCAAGGCAGCAGCGCTACCCACTGCACCACCGTGCTGCCCTCCTGTAATATTCTCCATGTTCAATATCAAAAGCAAAACTTACAAGTTTTAGTAAATAAAAGGCCGAGTGGCTAGGCTGTTAAAATCCACCACCCATTAAAGTCTTTGTGATCCTAATTTCTTTTGTTTTTCTGGTGTTAGTAAAAAAAAAAACAAAAAAAAAACTACAAAGCAGTGCTGTATCTGTGAGGTGGATATAAAGGTACAAAGCAGTTCCTAAACAAAATATTCAACCGCAGTCACTCTGGAACTGAATTAAATGAAATTGTAAGTTGCCAACATCTGGTAAGTAGACTTTACACCCTTCAAGAAAACAGCAAGAACAGCCACTTACAGGGAGCTTGTTGGGAAACTTGAGTCGTATATTTGACACCTCATGTTGTCTGGTTGCTAAAAAGAAACAAAAAGCACAAAAAAAAATACATAAGATACATCTAAACTACAGTTGACCCACGCAAGCTAAACATGTTTTCCCCAAAAGAATGTTTTAGCAAACTTAGGAGGTAAATAACTATGTAACTCAACAAGTCATTCTTCTCTTTTTCAATGACTTAAGTGAAAAGAAATGTATGAACAATGGAAATAGCAATTTCTATTTTTTTTTTCCTTTTCTTCTGAGTCTAGATATGCCCTGTGGGAGTGAATCATGAGAATGAAAGAACATAAGAACATTCAAAGCCCACTAGAACTCATCTGTAGTGCTATTGAACAAAAGGATACGTGATCTGCAGTGACAGGTGTTGGTTACGTCACCAATGTCTGTTTTGTGTTTAAAAAAAAAAAAAGTGCGTCATTGTTTTTTTTTTAAAAAAAGTGTGTCATTGTTTTTTTTTTTGTTTTTTTCTAAAGGGAAAAAAACACTTATTTGTTCTTGTCTTTTTTAGTGGTTTCCATTCATTTTTAGTAATTATGTCTTCATGCAGTATATAAGAATTTTAACTGCCAACCAAACCCTGTCATTCCTAGGACATGGAAAAATATTTAGAAGAAAACAGAACATGTTAAATATACTGTGTGGACATGTCCTGTTCTTTGTATTATCTGGCAGGTACTGAATCACATATCTATGGTCTGCTTCTCGCAGCTGAAAGGACGTGGCTGATGTCTGCCACATGGCCAACCAACCCCAAGTGTTACATGGTAAGGTAACCATCCAAATAATCAGACTGTGACTCAGACCTATGAATGCAATACAATACTACGATCTTCAGCCTGTCAAGTTAGTGAACCAGCTGCTGTGGTGAAACATGCAAGGCTTCATATCAGGTGCTGATGTCCGAGGTTCAGTCTCTGTAAGAGGAAGCAAAGGTGTGTACATCTGAGGAGCCCCATTTAGGGCGAAACATGTGTTGTGTACTGGGAACCTCTTTAAAACAAGCGTTTGCCGCTACCACAGTCTTAAGTACAGACAATTAACAAGTTGCTTTATTGTGCTATACAGTGCTGTCTTCTGCCTCCTCCATGTAAGCTTTGTCCACTTTTCACCTAACTCTGGCTCCTCCATCTCAGGCAAGCCACTCCATTTATCTCCCACCCAGGTCTGAAAGCACTTCTGGGTGAGACAGAAACTCCATGAAATATTGCTCCCCAGTCCCTGGTGGCATCCAGCAGGGCTAAGTTAAAGAGCTCCACATCCCATGCTGCCCTGTGGGAATCCAAGGAACTGCGGCTGCTCAGGGGGGCTACTATCCAGCTCTCTGGGGAAGATAATACCTTGTGCATGCTCTCTCCCCAAGTCCTTCCATCTCATGGGCATCCCAGCTAGGTAAGGCTGCCTGCCATCCCTTACAATATTTACATATATATTCACACACACACATACAGTGCATATGCCACACACAAGGTGCCAGTACATTGAATACAAATCAGGCCCAATCAGAGATACCAAACTAACCAGTTTGTTAACAGTTATTAGCATGTGAGAGAAAAACGGGTGTATCTGCTGACTAAAAACCCATGCGGACAGATGGATTTAGATGATGGTGGTCACTGTATTTAAGGTTCCTTCCTGACAGATGCAACATCTTAGGTCTGCCTCATGTCAAGCAGTTACTGTATCTGTGGGGAGTTAATATGTTATTACTGTGTCTGCATGGTTAGGAAACTTAGTGACTCTAAACTGGCCCCGTACATGTGTATCCTTGTAACCAGAGCTACAAGGATATGTCCTCTCCAACCACCACTCTGAAACTGGCTTAAATGGGTTTTTTGACCATATCCACATACAGTTAAGTATGTCCAAATGTGTTGTAGTATAACTGGAACATCTACTGCATTGCAGTTTTCCCATGCATTTTACAGAGAGCCTTACTAACTGGAACGGAAAACCCATGTTTTGATGATAGCCTACTGTTAAAATTGCTCGGCATGAATTATGTTTCAGTTAATATAACCCCCATTAAAAAGGCTTGGGCCAACCGTAATGACAGACTTTACAATCTGACTACAGTTTATACAAAATGTAATTTTTTCTCTCATCCTTTAGATCTTGATCTCTCTCTCATCCACTTTAATAAAAGGAAATGTGTCTCTGTACCTGTCTGTCTATGTGTGTTGGTCCAGTTGCTATGTCTTTCATTATAATATATAGCACATCACAAACATTTTTGATAGATAGATAGATAGATAGATAGATAGATAGATAGATAGATAGATAGATAGATAGATAGATAGATAGATAGATAGACATTTAGTAATAAAATGCATAGCACTTATTATAAATGGCACATCACAAACATTAACACTGCTTTTACGAATCCCATACCAAATGGGATATAACAGAGACATTTGCAAACATTAATGCTGATGTCTATGCTATTACTTAGATTTCAACTCATCTTACCAAGTAGCGCAGCTAGGGTTCTTTAGCTGGCAGAAAGGCCATTATGGAAGGACAGCACAGACTGATGTGAACCCTGACTGGAATGGTGACTATTCCCTTTCCCAGTAGGGGAGAAGATATCATGGGTGGACCAGGGGAGAATGCCTGCTAAAAACAGTTCATCCCTCAGTATGACAGGTTACAGTGCTTCTCTGGCATGACTCAGTTTGGAGGGCAGCTCTGTTGGGGTCCCCGAGTGCCACCAGAGGACACTGCCAAGAAAGGGCTCCCCTGCTTCGTGGAGGTAGGACCCCATCCAAGAGTGATTCCTGGTGGCAATGTTGTCGTACCAGAAGTACTCCTGGGTCCAGCATAAAAGGACCTGCCTCATCTCATTCTGGGAGCTGGAGTAGGGAGGAGGTGGACTAAGCTTGCCTGGAAAGAATGATACAAAGCAGAGTAACTGTAAAAGTATTGTGATTAAATTGTATTTTTAACCTGGTGTAGTGTCTGTGCGACTGTGTCTGAGGTTTGGTGCTCTGAGATGCCCCCTACAGGTCACAATATATACAGCATATAAGCACCACATTTGACAACACAATGTGTGGTTTTTCATAATTGTTTGAATTCCAAAATGTCCTGACAAGATGAAAGGTTTGGTTCAGTGTCATGGTTTTTCTTTTTTGTTATTTTTTATATTTCCTTTATTCTTAAGTAGCAGTGTTAATACATTTTGATTTTACATTGCAGCTCTTCATTCTCTTCCTGATCCAGAGTTACTGAGACATTTCTGGCAATATAAATCTCAAGGCTCAAGAGTTGCAGATGTCCGAACCAGACACAGGGTTGTGGTCAATCAGTGACCTCCAGCCCCTGATAAAACCAGCTGGACTAAACCGGTTTTCGAGCAAGTCGGCAAAAACAACAAACACAGCTGATTTTGTCCACGTCACACTATTGTGCACTGCTGCGACATTGTAACTAGGGAAGCACGCCATGGTTACCTTCTGCGCTTTTAAGGAGCAGATGGACCTGCATATTTTTTTTTAACTAGTAGAGCCTTTATACGTGTAGTGTTTTGATAGCACAGCTGATGTTCCTCATTTTTTCACATCTTTTGAATTCACACTGTCGTTTTGTAACTTATTCGCCAAACTACACCCCGTTCCAGAATGCGCCCAGCTGCAGCTCTCGAGTAAATGATCACCAAAAAGTATACAGGTCTTTAAAAAAAATATATCCATCATTATCGCATTAAGAGGTCACGTTTGCCTACTATTAGTTTAATCAATCAACTGCTCCCGTAGCAAACAGCATTCAGATTGCGTGCAAATATTCCTGCAAATTTAAAGACTGTCCTGTGTCTGTTAACCTCCACTTGTACGTTCTACATTATAATGTCTCATTTCCATCTTTGTATTATTTACTGTATTTCAATATATTCACACAAGCCCAGTATTACAACACATTTTAATATGCATTTTATGCCATGAATGTACAGTAAACGTATTCTGCTGAACAAACTAAAATGCAAGCTAACCACTGTCTCAACTAAAGGCGACCCTATGCACGTAGCCTCGTAAACGGGCGAGCGATGATGGACAGTGGCTTAGTGACCAGTCTCGTCGCACAAGTCCTATGAAGGTAAGTAGGCTACCCCCCGACCCCAACCGTACCGGTGCGCACCTACCCAGACACTTTCTCTGCTTGAAGGGCTTCATCTCCTGCGACTTCTCAAGGGGGGGCATGTTGATTGTTCTTGTCAGGCTGGACATAGATTTGCAGTCTGCTACTGCGGTGTCTTTATAGCTTGTGGTCAGCGAAGGGAGGGGAACGTGCGAAACAGATTAGCCAACCTGGCTAAAACCGAAATGAACCGGCTTGACAGGTCGGGAGGGGACGTGCAAACCGCTCTCAGCCCCACCATACAAACACGCGCGCGCATGCACACACACACACACACACACGCACACGCACATTTACATGGGTGACCCTTTCATTTATTGTCAGCCAGATTAAGAGCTTCGGACAAACAACACTGCTGATCGCCTCCTCGACCTCCATAAGGCAGTTGTGACCTCTTAGTGTTGCCGATCACCTGCAAAGTGCTTCGGAAATCATTATTATAAGAAATTTCACTGTAGCCGCAGAATAATTTGGAAGGAATAATGCAAACTTTTTTATCTTCCAGTTTATTATTTAGACGTGCTTTTTAAATCTAGGTATGTCTGCATTCTATGCCCCTATCCGATATGAATTCGGGTAAATGAGAAGCGTGAGGTTTTATTATTTTATCCACCCATCCATTTTCTCAACCAGCACACCAGCATATCCATGATCTAAGACAGAGTCGCCTATCCCGGCCATTAATTTTTTTGGATGGAAACTAAGAAATAACTCATCTAAATTCCATTTCTGGTCTAAAGTTATGAGATTGAAAGCAATTGAAAAAAAGAATCACAGCCAGTTATGGAGAGTTCACAAGCACATAGAACTGGAGTGTGGGCCACCTTAAAGCCCAGCAGGGTTATGGCATCATATACAAGAAAGCCTTTAAGATTATAAACCAAAAACAGGATGTGTAAAATATCAGCAGGAAGCATTTGATGATGCCTTTTGCACAATTTGGAAAAAGGAACTTGCTTCATTAATGAGACAGCATCGTTCAGCACAGACAAGTTCTTGATGTGGCAGTACTGAAAGGTTACACAGAGATCATCTTAATCTGTAACACTGATCAAGGACAATTGCTCCACAGCTCTGCATTGCAAAAGACAAATTCTATATTCAACATTACAATGTTACTTTAGATGTGAAAAGGTCATAGTGCTGTACTCTTCTGTTATATATTTAGCTTATATTTAGTGTATACAGTATATACCCACTTAATTACTTAGGTTATGGTAGAAAAATGTATTTTACTAAATGTTTCACACAAATAAGTATCATTGTTAAGCTGCTCAAAAGAAATGGAACAAGGACATTTTTCAATGTAAACAGCCAAACAGAGAAGCAATTGGGATTGATTAACTACAGTATACTCCTACATAAGGTAGCAGTCTTAGCCAGAATTTGCTAGACTGTTCTAAAAAGATCAATGTGGGTGGGAGGGAAAGAGGAGAGGAAAGGGGAAGAGGGAGGGCATGAGTAGAAAAGCTTGGTTGTTAGCTTGAGACAAGTTCTTGAAAGGCTACACAGAGATCACCATAATCTGCAACACCAATCAGGAAGATTTGCTCCACTGCTCTGTATTGCAAATGACAAATTCTACAGGGAGACTAGATTCAACATTACAATTTTACTATACGTAAATGCAAAAAAGTTACACACATATATTTAGTTTACATATAGTGTATATAAGGCTTATCCAAGAGAAAAACTCTTTCTTGAGGACTGTGGAATACACTCGTCATTCAATGTAAAATCATATTTTGATCTAGTCACCTTTATACAAAAACTCTGCATAAGAAAACAAAAGACAGTTCAATTAATGTTTGACTTTGTTATGATAGAAGCAATCTTTCAAAAAACGATTCCTTACTGACAATCTTCTGCATTTAAATAAAATAAAGTTGTACAGTATATATTACCCCCATACAAGAATGAATGAAAACAAATCTTCTTGTATGAGACAGCAAGAATATCACAGCTAATGAACAATATAGCACCTTTCATAGTTAGGAAGACAACAAAGGAGAACAGTTCAGGATTTAATTTAATGTATCAAGGAAAAAAACAAAGTATTGATCCTGAAAACAAAAAAAATGACAATGTCATATAATTAAAAAAAAATACTGTCATGTGTTTTCTGAGTCTAAGTCGAACATCAGTATCAAATACTTAACCTATTTGTACAAGAGCATTGACACCTTTATCTTAAAATCACTTAAGACAGGTGGAACACAGAAAAAATGAATACTCACACATACACATAACATTCTCCAATGTATTTAACTCAATTTCAGATTGCATATGGCCACAGCGTAGCCTGGCAATATTAGGCATTAAGCATGAACCAATCCTACATGAAGGGATCAGTCCGTCTATTGTAGGGCCCAATGACACACACACATCGAAACTCATGCTGGGCCAGCTTAGTATTGCCAGTTAACCTAACCTGCCTGTCTTTTTGAATGTGCGAGGAATATCCATGTGGACTTGTTGACAGTGTGCAAATTCCACACAGACCATGGTTGGACATAAGAGTCATGAGGCAGCCGCAAAAACCACAGTGACCAGAATGTAATTTTTGTATTAATTATGATCAATGCTATTTAAAGTAACCTTCAATATCTTATCTACTGTATGAGGCAAAGTAAACAGCCAAATTTTATTTTTATCCTTAAACCATAACTTTGTGAAAATTTAATGATATTTAAACAAGAAATAAGGCAGAAAAAAGAAATTTACTGTAGACTGTATATACAGTAGTATTAGTGGGATCTTTACTTTTAGGGCAGGTAGGGAGGGGTACAGCCACACCATTTACCATCAGATGGCATTGTTGTGGAAAAATTAAATAATTAGTTGCTATGGTTGAGCCAGGGCTCCCTCTCTGCCTTTAGTTTCTTTAATTTTTCCTTTTTCTTTTTTTTTTTTTGTAATTTATATTTGGTAATACAGGTTAAGTATCTCTAATCCAAAATGAATGAAATCAGAAGTATTTCGGATTTCAAATATCTTTGAATTTCTAAATATTTGCATATATGAGTGGAGAGTCAAGCTAAAGTTAGAAAATGGGATTTATTAGAAAATGGAACTAACCTTAACAAAACTGATGCTGTCATTTCTCAATGTAGTCTCCACCCTTCTCAAGGCACTTGTGCCATCTGCCTGGAAGTGCTTAGATTCCAGCAGAATAAAAGGTTTTGTCTTGCCCTCGTAACCAGTCATGAACCGCTTTCTTCATGTTGTCATCTGTCCTAAATCAACGATCACCCATATGTTTTTTTAGTGGTCCTAAAAGGTGAAAATCACACGGTGCCAAATCTGGTGAATAAGGATGATGTGACAACACCACAAACTTCAGTTTCTCCAGAAAAGCCTTGATGTTTTTAGCAGTGTGTGGCCTGGTGGGCATGGTCTTGTAGGGAAAAGGACTCCTTGATGAAGCAGTCCCCAGTGCTTGGATTGAATAGCAGGCTTCACATTGGTCAGAAAGTCACAGTAACTTGTACTAGTGACTGTAGCACCCCATAGCATGTAGTGTTCCACAATACAGTAACTCGGGTGCACGAGTGGTTGGTGAGAGCAAGACAAAATTGTGCTGTGCAGAACTTTTGAATGCATGTGTTATTATGTCACTTCAATGGGGGCAAAACTCATCGACTGTGTTTTGTTGTTTAGCAGTGCTTGATGATTCATTGTGTACCTCCCACTTTCCTCCCCATAACCCCGACATCACTGATCATGTGTAGTTGCTTCATGGCACTCTAAGCTTTGAAGGGTATTGCCTCCACCACCATCTCACTCTGAAAGAATAAATACATTTTAAATCTTCATATATGCTTTGTTATGCTGCTGTTTGAGGATTACAGTTCTGCTTTTATTACCATCATATCCAAAAGACAGTTTTCTAAGATGGCCAACCTAGGCCTTCCAAATAACATCTAACTGTGGATACAGGGCTTTAACAAAGCGGCCACAGTCAGTCAGATGGGTCCACACCACTCCCCCACTTTGTCAATCAGCATAGGAGCACCACAAGGCCGCCTGCTGAGCCCTTTCCTTTACTCTCTGTATACATATGTCTGCATACCAGCCGACAACACCAAATGCCATCATTAAATCTGCAGATGATACAACAATATTAGAGCTGATTGCTGATGGAGACAACTATGCCTACAGGGAGGAGGTATGAAGGCTGACTGGGTGGTTCACAGAGAAAAAATTGATAGTTAATACCAAAAAAAAACTAAAAGATGATCATCGGCCACTGTATCTAAACAGTGACAGAGTGGGGAGAGTCTCTAGTTTTAGGTTCTTGTTTACCTACATCCCAGAAGATCTCACATGTACAATACACACAAGCTCACTGGTTAAAAAACACAACAGCAACTTTACATTTCTCAGGAAGGTTGATCTGTCACAAAAGCTTCTAGTGTCTTTCTATCTTTGTTCCACTGAGAGTGTCATGACTCATGGGATACTCATATGGTATGGCAACAGCTCAGGAGCTGACAAAAAGGCTCTGCAGAGAATCATACAAACAACAGGGAAAATTAGCAACACAACTTTGCCTAACTTGAAAGACTTCTACATCTCTCAGTGTCTATGGAAGACATCCAGCATCATAAAGGACAAATCTGTGGAAGACCCAGCATCATAAAGGACTTGTATCACCCAGCACATGAACTGTTTGAACTTCTCCCCTCAGGGAAGAAATTCAAGTCCATTAGAGCACAGACCATAAGACTGATGAACAGCTTCTATCCCCAAGCAATTACTACACTAAATTCTGTACTGAAATCACACACCTTATAGACAAAATTGTAAATATATAATATTCATCATTATTATTATTTTTTTCTTAACTTATGCAATATTTAAAAAAAAACTTTTTTTTGCATATGCTGACAATTGTGTAATATGTGAGATATTAGATGTATGGTTTTAAAAAGTATGGTTTTGAGCATCGTTTCTGGTAGTGTACTGAAATTTCTTTGTATGTGTTATGCAAATACAATAAAGGAATCTTATCTTTTGGGCATAAACATATTTTTATGCCTAAATCCAAGTAAAGTTTTATAAAAGAGACCCCTGGTGTGGAATTTTCCACTGGTAGCATTATATTGGCTCTCAACAATATCAGATTTTGGAGCATTTTGAATTAGAGACACATAACTTGTACAAATGTTTTTGTTAATTGCTCTATTTTGATATTTATTTTCTAATTAAGTTTGTTTCATTTTGAATTACTTTTCCTGTATGTATGTACTACATTTTGACAAAATGCACTATATACTTTATGCCTCTTAGATTCTTTTGTTATTAACAAGAATTGTTCCAACACAAACACCTTAGCTTATTAATCTTATGTTTATGCATACCGTCCCTGGGAACCTCAGCAGTGATAGGCTGCACACTTCTGGAGCTACGGCTTACAGCCAATCACCTTTTTTTCAGCTTCGCCCAATTTTCAAATACTGTGAGGACTGCACAAAAGCATCCTGCTGCATCCCTGCAGGAGCTGAATTAAGTGAAAGAGCAACCCCTAACTCCATATAATAAACCAATAACAAACTCTAGTTTACCTTTAACTTATGGATCTATTTGCAAAGAAACCTGGCCTATCATACACTAGGAGTTAAAATAAATGAGAACATACAACTTGAACAATTTAAATCAATATCCACATAGCAAGCTTTGTATCAGATGGCTCCCCTTGAGCAGTTACGGAGTTCATATTTATTTAATCTACAGGAAACTAAAACACTTAAGATCACTGGGGCAGTTTTGTAGGTCAGCCATATTCACAGTCTTTTCTTCTTAAGCCAGTTGACACAAGCTCAAAAATGATATCAAAGAAAGTGCTCTCAAACACTCTCTTTCATACAGTGCCTAGATGAGGTAATTGTCTTTTGGAAAGTACTGACAAACTACAGCAAGTCACTGTAAGACTAATGATTTGTCAATGGTCTTGTTATTTGTCAGTGAGTTTACTCTTATCATTACATGACTTGCTAAACTAAAAAGTCCCAATCACTTAATCTATATCATTTTACAAGCGCACACACACACACTGGTTGTTTATTCTGAGCATAAAGCTTGTAGAATCTATTTTACTATACAAGTGTTTGCTTTTGATTTTGCATAGCTCCCATTAGCCTTCAAAGTGTTTAATATGCAACAGGCATGCTGACTAACGTCCTGCCTAAAAAACACTAGCCGACCCTAATCATGTCAGACCCTGTTAAATGCACTATAAAAACTACATCTTGTCTAAAACATAATGTAAAAGCATTATTTTCATCTCAAGACAGCACCTTTGTGTTAGTCAAGCATATTGTGATCTTCTTTGAGTTATTTATTTTATTTTATTAATGTCAATTGTTATTTTCTTCGTTCTTTGTATGTAGAGCCTAAAGAGCAGGGGCCTCATGCATAACGACGTGCATAGAATTCACACTAAAACATGGCGTAAAGACAAAAGCAGAAATGTTCATAGGCACAAAAAAGTCCAGGTGCATACATTTATGTGTTCGCCAACTTCCATGTTCTTCCGCTACATAAATCCCGGTCAGTGTGAAAAGTAATGCACGCGCTTGCTGTCCCGCCCCAACTCCTCCCAGAATTACGTCTCTTTGAATATGCAAATCAATATAAACAGCCCTTGAGCTCAGCGTTCTGTGAAAAGACAATGGCAAACAAAGCACGGGGGAAACAGAAGAATTTCAGCAAATACCAAGTGGAGGCAAGGAAAAACATACTATTTGTTGGTTTAAACAGTGGTATAAACAACAAAAGGAAGTTGATCGAGTGACATCGAATGTCGGAGAAACTCAAAAGCTCAAGTTCACAAAGTCGCACAGTACCCAAAATTAAAAGAAGTTGTCACATATCAAAGTCACCGTGAAAAGACAAGTCGTAGCCCACCGTCTGAGTGTCATATGAAAGCTTATTAGTGTACAGAAAAAAAAATAGGCAAACAGTGGGAAAAAAGCACAAAATGTCAACTTTAATCTCAAAATTTCCACTTTAATCACGTAGTTTATTTTGTCATTAAAGTAGAACATCATAAACTTCATCTTAAAATCATTTAATTTACTAGTTTCTCAAATCCCATTGTAAAGTAGCACGTTAAATGCTTTGTTTTGTATGTGTTCTTCTATGTGCTCTATGTGTGTGAATCACTACGTGCTTCTTAAACGGGCTTTCTCGGATAGGACACAGAATCCATTACATTCGTGATATTACAGTCTTTGAATAATTTAAATACTGAGATGTATACTTGATTTCATTTTCATTATGACAGGAATTAAAGCATGTTATTAAACATGGGAACACGGTGGGGCAGTGATTGTTCATGCCTCACGCAAGATGCTTGCTGCGCTGTGCGTGACCTTAGATGAAATAATTTATTGCAGCAGTACTCTCTTTTAAATGTACTAACCCCCAATTCCTGTCCTTCCTTTTCTTTCTCCAAATACCCAATCGCCACACAATCAGCTCTGTAATAGACATTAAACCATCTGCAAGCTGAGAACGCTGATTCTTCAAAACTTTAAAGGAACATTGAAATGTCTTTGTAGTACGTGTTTAATTATTCTATCAATCTATCCTTCCAGGGTTGCGCCATTCCCTGCAACAGGCAGGAACAATCCCTGAATGGAGTGCCAGCTGCGACACCGTGTCCTCACATGTTTAATTATTAACAATATAGATTATTTAAATGAAGTTAAAGTTTTAACTGTATAATATAATAAACATATTAAAACATCTTAAAAATGATATTGTCATCATATGTAAATATGCGTTTTATAAAGTGGCTCAGGTTGTGCAATATTATAACTGTATCGCAAGTTTACAGTGAGGCGATTGTACTTATAAGTACAAACAGTTCTACAAGGAGCACTTGATGGACTGATTGAGTGTGTTTATAGTTCTTGGGATGAAACTGTTTCTGAACTGCAAGGTCAGTATAGGAAAGGCTCTGAAGCATTTGCCGTATGACAGCAGTTCAATAGGCAGCATGGCTGAGGCAGCGTGTGCTTGATGCTGTATACCGATAATTCTCTTTCCAATCAGCTGCTGTACAGCTGTGATTCACACTCAGATACAGTGATATAAATACTCCAAGTGGTGCAGTGAGAGTAATATGGAAAAAGATGATCCGCTGTGGCAACCCCTAACGGGAGCAGTTGAAAGAAGAAGAAGAAGGTGCAGTGAAAGTAACAATGCTAAAGCAGCTATGGTATTTGGAATAGTTTGGCTATTCTGTGGACCATTATATTGTTACAGGTTAATTACAATCAGATGCCATAAACTAATAAACAATATGCGGTTAATTTCAGTGTATTTGATAAACCTGCGTCAGGGATGTGTATCTAAAAAAGAAAGGGAAACCACACTGGAACAAAAGCACTGCTTTGACGCTGGGTGCTGCCAGTTTGCAAAATGAAGCAGAGAACTTGCGTACGCCAGGATTTGAGCTACCGTGAAGATGTGCGTGCCTTTTTGCCAAGTTTAAGTTTTACACATCGCAATTTGAGCATGGAAACGAAAGTACGCAAAATTTTTGTGCGTACACACCATTTATACATGAGGCCCCAGGACGCTTAACATTGCAGCTATGAGCACCAGCCTCTATATAAGACCTAAAGTTGAGACATTAGTGACACTTACTGTTGTTTAGTTCTTAAATTTAGATTTTGGATTTGGACTTTTGCATTTTGTAGCATCTCTTCTCTGGTTCTTTGATTTTTGACTTTTGCTGTTATTTCTGGATTTTAAAAATTGAATTTTGAACCTGGTTTTGTTTAACTTTTTCATAATTGTTTTGATATTTGAAACCGTTGCAAAGAAACTGTAAAATTATTCTATTAAAGAACAATATTTTGTTATTTGTAGTGAGGGGTTTTACTGTTCCCCTTTCTCTTGAGAGTTTTAGATGTTTTGGATCCTTTTGGTGTGCAGGCCAGTAACCTACTGCTTTGCTTTGGGGATAGGCTTACTTTAGGAAGGTGAACCATGCACTATTTGTTCTGACCAGTTCATGAGTACAGGTCTGATTCTTATTTTAAGGACTTTTTTGATGAGCCAATCAGTTCACAACAGTAGTGAACCCCCTTTAATAATTTGATGTATTGTTAAAATGTTTATACCAATCTCAACTTGGTCATTGTAATCATTTTTTCAATTGTCTGTGATAAGCTCAATGCAGTTTTTATATAGAAAATATATTTTTTTTTTGAGGACACTCTACTATTTCTGGGTTGCTTGGGCAGGCCCCTTAACATGTCAGTTTTCTAGATATTCTTTTACTTTAGAGTGTGTGCATGTACAGCCTGAATGTTTCACTTCTACCCCAGGGTTTGAAAACTATAGCAAGAAGCCAAGAGGGATGGCATTCTACCACCAAATATGAATTCTGCCAGCATTAATCTCTTGCTAAAACCAGGCAAAGACCCACTGTTACCTACCAGCTATCGACCAATATCCCTTATTAACGTTGACCTTAAAATAATCTGCAAAGCTCTGTCAAAAAGAATAGAGAAGATAATGCCTATCATAATTCATCCTGATCAAACTGGTTTTATAAAAGGGAGGCACTCCTCAACAAATACATGTAGATTACTTAATTTGATCGACTATTCGTATAATAAAAACCTTCAAATTACAATATTATCTCTAGATGCAGAAAAAGCATTTGATAGAGTTAACTGGAATTTTCTATTTGCAACTTTACAAAAATTTGGTTTTGGAAACTCTTTCTTAAATTGGTTAAAAATAATATATAATGCTCCAACAGCATGCGTCAGGACAAATGACCAATCATCTCCCAGCTTCTGTCTCAAGAGGGGCACCAGGCAGGGATGCCCTCTCTCTCCCTCATTGTTTGCAATTTTTATTGAACCACTAGCAGCAGCGATTAGACAGGCAGCAATGATTAAAGGCATTAAATGTAAAAATATAGAACATAAAATCAGTCTTTACGCAGATGATACATTCACAAACCACGCTCTCTGAGGTAATCACATTAATAAATTCTTTCTCAAGTGTCTCAGATTATTCGATAAACTGGTTAAAATCTACAGTTCTTCTGATTAACTGCTCCTTCCAGAACTCTTCTTCCACTGCACTTCAATCTGGAAATATTAAATATTTAGGTATTAATATTTCACCTAGGCTAGTGGATTTAACTAAATTAAACCACATCCCACTCTTAAAGAAGGTGGAAGATGATCTGGCTAGATGGAAATCTCATGGGATCACTCATGGGAAGAGTAGCCTCAATAAAAATGATGATTTTACCAAGAATTAATTATGTATTTGCAATGATCCCAAGCAAACCAACACCGGACTGGTTTAGATCTCTGGACTCCTCCATCTCTAAATTCCTTTGGAAAGATAAACCGCTACAAAAGACTAAAGATAAAGGAGGACTAGATTTGCCTAACTTTAACCACTATTTCTTAGCCAACAGGCTTCAGCACATCTCAGGGTGGTTTAAACATACCCTCTTAGATGAACCTTGGCTAGACATAGAAAAGGCACTATGCAATAAGATAGAGATCTCTGATCTGCCATTCCTTAGCATAAACATTAAACGACACATATGTTTCAAAAGCATCAACATCAGCTCCTCTCTGATGGCTTGGTGGGAGTTTCTAAAATTGACTAAGTCTTCATTAATCCCATGCAAATGCACCCCCATCTGGAACAACCCTGACCTACTACAAAACAATAATATGATAAACTTCCCAGATTGGAGTTGTAAAGGTATTAAGTACTTAGAACATATATTCGAAGGAACAGACTTTATTTCGTTTGACAGATTAGTAAAACAATATGGGATTAACAAGAATAGATTTTTAGAATATCAACAAGTAAAATCTATAGTAAAAAGGAAATATAAGTTTAATCAAATTGAATTGCAAATACCATCAAATGTGGCAGAACTATTAAATTTCAAACCCCCTAAATTACTGTCTAAAATATACAGGACACTCTCCAAAATAGATGAATCGGTATCCCTTCCTATTGCGAAATGGGAGGCAGATTTATCAATCAGCTGGGACCATAATTTCTGGTCTCAGATAAGTTTAAAAGTCTTTAAACTGATTAGAAATCCCAGTTTACAATTAATACAATACAAAATCATACATAGAGTGCACTATACAGGTCAATGGATGTTCAGGATGGGTTATACGTCTTCTAACAACTGCTCTCACTGTCAAGGCGACACACCTGACATCTACATCCACGCTCTTTGGTTCTGTCCACCTGCTCAGAGGTTCTGGAGCAGGATTTGTGAAGACTTATCAAAGTGTCTGAAATGCACCATTCCAACCTCTCCTTCAGTCTGCTTGTTGGGCGACCTAGACTGTGTCACCACGGAGATTAATACAATCCATATGGCTTATATCGCCTTATGCATTGCTAAGAAGACTGTTCTCATGAACTGGAAAAATAAAAACAATCTTAATATCAACCAATATAGAGACCGTTTGTTGGACTATATTAGTCTTGATACAGCTTCTGCCACCACATTAGATCAATCTCTCTGGGCTCCTTTGATCGGTTCCATTACTTAGTGGGGGTGGGGATCGCGGCTCTGTCCCACTTTGGTCTTTGTTGTTGATGTGGGGAGGACATACGGGCCTGGGGCATCTGGGGGCTCATGGGGGGCAGGTTTCTTGGGGGTGTCAGCGCTGGGGCTGTGGTCCTGGCCTGGACGGGGCATAGGGGGCTCTTGGATGGTGTGTCTCTGGTAGCTGCATGCTTCGCTACTGGCGGAGCCTGTGCTGGTGGACGTGGGCTGCAAGCCTGGTAGCCGTGCCGCGCCCGGGAGGCTCCGGGCGGGCCTGGGGTTCTGGGGCTGCTCCGCCTCTGGGCTGGGGTTCTGGCTGGGTCTGGGGGCTTGGGTCCTGTGGGGTGTGTCGCCGGGGTTGTGGGTCAGTGAATATACTTGGGCCCGGCCCTGGCGCGGGGGCTCTCAGCGCATCGGCGGAACTGGGGGCCTCGTTAGCTGGCGGGGAAGTTGTTGCCATCTGTCTGCAGGTGGTCCCTGCTTATGAGGTGCCCACTCTGCAGGCGGGGGAGCCAACAGAGATGGAGGATGGACTCGGCCTGGGTTTCTATTGTCATATGTAGTTTGGGAGTTGACTGAATGTTGGGATGGGCATAGTTTTTGCATGGTGGTGGGGACCGGAGGGCTGCGCCGTTCTCCGGGTCACCTGGTGGTACCGCTGGCGTGGGTCTTGGTCTCGTTGGGCCTGGGCCCCCTGCCCTGGATGGTTTCTGGGGAGCGGGGGTGCCGATGGGGGTCAGCAGGGGAGCTGGCACGGGGTGGGGTGGCATTCCCCCCCATTCTTCCTTTCCTTCCCATCCCTTAATGCTCCCCTTCTCCCGCTCCATCACACCAACACTCATGTAGGGCCTTGAGGTGCAGGTGAGTTGCTGGGGTGCAGGGGAGGTATTCTATACCTGTATCTCTATTTTAATTCACAACTTAGACATTCCCATTACCTACCCTTTCATGACACATACATATAGGGCCTTGGGGGTGGACACACTGAATGGTGTCAAGAGGGCGGTCTGTTCATTCAGCCTTATCTCTGGCGCCAGTGTCTACTTCTCAATTTTAAATCACACATAGACAGTGAGGGTTCTCGGGAGGAGAGGTGTTCAGGGCCATATCCTCCTCCTGTTTTAAAAGCACTTCAGAACAACACTCACCAACATCATATTAGAGCGGGAGGCGGGGCCCCGCTCTTTCTGTTCGCTGGCTGGGGCTGGGGGCTGAGAGGAGGAGCTGGCCGTCGAGTCAGGTTCTGGGCTGGTGGGCCTCCGGACTACTGCGGGAGCTGGGGCGATCCTCCTGGTCTACACCCCAGAGGTAAACTATGCATGGGGAGTGTGAGTGTGTGTACAGTGTTCATTTTTGTATGTCTCCATGTTGGATGAGTGTGTGAGCAATTGTATACGTGCACATGAAGGTGGGAACGTATGCTTGTGTATACGTGTGCCTGTATGTCTATGTCTTTGTGTCAGGTCAGATCTTAGACTCCACCTCACTCAAAACATCGCAAGCTCCCTCAGGGGAGGGGGGCCTTACTCTCCCCCACTCCCTGCCGGTGGATGATCCCCCCAACTGCTGTTGTGTTGGCGGTTCTCGATGTCCGGGGCTGGATACTCGGGTGGGTGCTGGCTCACTCCCGGCGATTGCTTGGCGGGACCTGGACCTCACAGCTGTGTCAGGCCCCTGCTGGTGGGCGGGGGGCTCTTGGATCCCGGGGCACAGGGCCCGGTCCTCCCTGGGGCGGCCGACTGCCGACGGGGTCCGCGGGCTCGCCACCATGGCCCCCCAGGGCTTTGGCACAGTGGCTGCTGGATGACCTTCCTCCGGGGCTCTCCTCTGCTCTTTTCTGAGTGGGGGCTGCAGTCATCCCTGCGTGGATCCACCTAGGACTCCTGTGTCCGGGGGTTTCTCTGGATGTCTGGGGCACGGGTCTCCTACATATCTGCTTCGGGTCCTGGGGAGCGGGGCTGCTGTTCCCCACACACACTATTACACTATTAGACATTTACATGGAAGAACCTTATGAATGCAAGTGCGCTCACGTATACGGGTGTGCACACAGGTGAACACGTGTGTATAATCAGGTAATCACAGACACGCACTGTCTTGCCTAGTGGCTCCCTCTAATCCTATCTTGTAATATTAGTACTATGTGCTGTTCAATAGCATTTAATATTTATTAATCACTGTGATTGATATAGATGTTGGTTGCTGTGTTTTTACCTGCTGTTTTTTTTTTTTTCTCCACAGGTATTGAAGCAGATTGTCGGTGTTTTGTTTTGTCTCCCCCTCTCTCTCTATCCTCCTTTTTATCTTTTCTTCCATTGTCCACCATCTGACTCTTTCCCCGCTTTCTTCCTTTTTCTTTTGTTTTGTTTTCCCCCGGTCCTGTCTGTGACTATAACAAACCTATTTAAAAGAAAAATAAATATATATATATTTAAAAACAAAAAAA
Source organism: Polypterus senegalus (assembly GCF_016835505.1). Taxonomy (NCBI): domain Eukaryota; kingdom Metazoa; phylum Chordata; class Cladistia; order Polypteriformes; family Polypteridae; genus Polypterus; species Polypterus senegalus. The sequence goes on along the minus strand of NC_053161.1, from coordinate 11,558,050 downwards.
GCCATGAATGATGACAGCACAGCTACACATACATTACATACGCATGTGTCATCTGTGTTACTGACAGGCTGGAAAAAAAAAAAAAAAGCTATAGCCCTTTTAAATAGATCGATTTATTGTGACACAATTTATAGGGTGTGTAAACTTTCACATCTTGTGAAGTAGTAGTAGGAGTAGTCAGCATTACCATTAATTATGTTGATTACTTATTTACTATATGATTTAGCACTTCGTCCATTGTACAAAAATTGGAAATTTTGGAATGTTCATTTGCATTTCTACTTTTAGTATTGAGTATTTGATGTTCATTTAGAGATCTTTAATTACTGTCTTTTGGTTACTGTATAGTATAATGAAGTGATTTTTTTGTGGCATTATTTGGATGACATTATATATCATTGGTACTGATAGCCTAACACAGTGTTTCTAAAAAACTCTTTTTAGTTGTAGATTGCCGCTGTCATCGTAGTATTTACTTGGAATGGGTTGTGTATGGCTGCGGTGGGCTGGCGCCCTTCCGGGGTTTGTTTCCTGCCTTGTGCCCTGTGTTGGCTAGGATTGGCTCCAGCAGACCCCTGTAACCCTGTAGTTAGGATATAGTGGGTTGGATAATGGATGGATGGATGGATGGATGGGGGTTGTGTATGGTTTGTGAAGTCTGATTAAGCAATTAACATTGCACTGCAATGACAATCATCAGCGATTCTTGAAAATGTCAATTATCGCCAATTCTTCAAGGTGGAATAACCACTATGACGACTGGTGGCGATTCTCCAGTCTGATAATCATCATTGAATGGGTTTCAAAGACATTATGCAGGGCAATATTGTGTCATGAGAAAAACATTTTGAGAAACCCTAGCCTAATACGTTGTGAAATGCAGCGTTTGTCCATCACTTCCTCATGTAATGTTTACTGGATTCTGTGTCCTTCCTTGACCACCCTCCAGTGCTGCTGCCCCTCTCTAATCTTCCACGGATCCTTCCATCAAGCTGCATTTACTGCCTGCACATTCACACCACCATCTCAGAGGCAACATCAGCTGACTCAAGTCAGGGTTAATTCCAATGGATTTAATCGGTGCAATGGATCATACTTGCTGCTCTTTCAGTGCTTGACCATCTCTCTCTCTTTCACACACAGGATGGCTCTGTCCTTTCTGATAGCGATTCTCTCAAGGTCCATGTTGTCGTATGCAATTGAAAATTGTCTTTTTTTACAATAATTACCATTTACTAATTATTACACTTTGATGGCCCAGATTTATCTGTTTACAGTATGTTTAGTTGCATTGTCAGTAGAAAGCATTGAAAAAAATACTGACTCTGCTAAATTCTTACACAGTGCTAGTACTGACAATTAGTAACCTTCACAAGAAAAATAGCTAAGAATGGTACAACCTGAGCTACGGAGACCTTCACCACTGTTGACAGCTCTCTAAGGCAAGCCAAATTATCATTCAGAGAGATCACTGAATGCCTTCAAGATATCTTGAAATATTTAAAGCTATTTTTAAATAATTATCAGATATCTTTAAATGAAATATATTTTAATAAATTAAATGCTTTAAAGTTAGCTTCTTTAAATCTTTAAATGCATTCATGTGCAGGAAACTAATATAACTGTGCATTTACAGCAGCAACATGGAACAAATCACATTAAAGAGAAGCAACTTTCAATATGTATACTGATCATTACATTACCAATAAAACACCTGAAATTGCTCACAAATAGAAAAAGGAAATTCTTCTACAGTATGTGGAGTACATGAAATGTAATCTAGATAATGGTGATATTCAGTTTAGTAGTCTCCAGTGTTTTGTTGTTTATTCTGATCTCATTTATCCATCCATTATCCAACCCGCTATATCCTAACTACAGGGTCACGGGGGTCTGCTGGAGCCAATCCCTGTGCAGGGTGCCAGCTCACTGCAGGGCACACTCACACACACACACCAAGCACACACTAAGGACAATTTAGGATCGCCAGTGCACCTAACCAGCATGTCTTTGGACTGTGGTAGGAAACTGGAGCACCTGGAGGAAATCCACGTAGACACGGGGAGAACATGCAAACTCCACACAGGGAGGACCCAGAAGTGAACTCAGGTCTCCTAACTGCGAGGCAGCAGCACTACCTGCTGTGCCACCCTGGTCTCATTTAGTTATTTATTAATTTCTGTTTTCCTTAATACATAAAATATTGATCATAATAAAAAATTAAACTTCCTTATTTCCATATTAAATACAGAACTTCAAGTCATAAAAAACATCATTGCAGCATCACTGCCTAGTCACTGGTCTAATATTGTGCAGATCCCTCTCGTGCCACCAAAACAGCTCCGACCTGTTAAAGAATGGACTCCACAAATCCTCTCAGGGTGTTCTGTGGTTCCAGGTACTAAAATGTGAGCAGCCAATCTTTTAAGTCCTGTAGGTTGCGAGGTGGAGCCTCCAAGGATTAGACTTGTTTTTCCACCACATCCCATAGATGCTCCATTGGACTGAGATCTGGAGAATTTGGAGGCCGGTTCAACACCCTGAACTCTTTATCATGTTCCCCAAACCCTTCCTGAACAGTTTTTGCAGTGTGGCAGGGTGCAGTACACTGCTAAAAGTGGTCACTACAGTCAGGGAATACCATTGCAAAGAAGAGGTCTACGTGGTCAACAACAATCTTTAGGCAGGCAGTACATGTCAAAGTAACATCTACATGAATGCCGGGACTGAAGGTTTCCTAGCAGAACACTGCCCTGGAGAATCACACTTGTCTGCACTAGCTTGCCTTCTTCCCATAGTGCATCCTGCTGCCATCTCTTCCATGGGTAAACAACGCACAAGCACCTGGCTGTCCACGTGATCTAAATAAAAATGTGATTTATCAGACCTGGCCACTTTCATCCATGACTCCATGGTCCAGTTGTGATGCTCACATTCCTACTGTAAGTGTTTTTAATGGTAGACAGGGATCAGCATAGGTACTCTGACCAGTCTTCAGCTACGCAGCCCAATATGCAGCAAGTTGCAATGTACTGTGTGTTCTAACACCTTTCTCTCATGTCAAATTTTTCAGCAGTTTGTGCTACAGCAGCATTTCTGTGGGATCAATCCAGATGGGCTAGATAGGCTTCCTACATGTTTGAATGAGCCTTGGGCACCCATGGTCCTGTTGTCCTTTTCTGGAGCACTTTTGGTAGGTTCTAATCACTATATACTGGGACACTCCACAAAATCTACCATTTTGGAGATGCTCTGAATCAGCTGTCTAACCATCGCAATTTGGCCCTTGTCAAAGTCACTCAGATCCTTACATTTGCCCATTTTTCCTACTTTTAACACACCTTCAGCAACTGCCTGTTCACTTGCTGTCTAATATATCCAACCCCTTGACAAGTGCCATTGTAATTCACTTTGTTATTCACTTCACCTGTCAATAGTTTTAATGTTGATGCTGAATGGTGTGTGTGAGATTAATTATACAGGGAAATGATCAAAATGCAGCCAAAGTCAAAAGAATAGTTCTGGAAAATCAGGACATTACAACTTGAAAAAACAAACACAATGTACCAAAGTGAATTACTTCAGTTCTACATTTTAAAGGTGGTGACACAAAATGCTGATATATTTTTAAATTGAAAGTATTATCCCAGATACCAATATTTGTTTCATTGCACCACTGACTTATGTTGTAATAAGAGGTGTATGTTATATTTTGTCATTTTTCACTCCCATGGTTTTGAGTTTGGAAAGTTGTACTAATTTTCAAGACATTGGGTCCACACCTCATGTCAAAAGTGGAGTAAGTTCAGACATAGCCTCTGTTTTGTATCATCCTCACTCTGATAGCTCCATCTGGACATCCACATATCTAAAACTGGGTGTGTTTCACTGGTCTTCAGGATGCCATTCTTCCTTCAGTAAAGATAAGAAAGAACAAAGCCTAAGAAATGAAGAAGAATAAAGGAATGGCTGCTCTGTGTGAGGTCCTGAGCCGACTTGCCTTTGTAATTTGCTTTGTAATGTTTCATTTAACCTATGAAAAACACAAAAAAGTAACCATTAACAAAATCTTTGTATAAGTTGAAGCTAACAAAAAAACTGGAAGTGGAAATGTGTGGCATAAGATTAGAAGCATGCCAGTCCAAAAAGAAACAAACCCTTATAGATATTAGTATAACAAAGACATAAATCTTCTACACAGGTCTAAGCAGTTTGAAAATTACTATATCTAAAAATAAAACAAATTTCACATACATTACATTCTTTTTTTTTGCTGATCAGTAATACGTAGGAGACTGTTTTATAATTTCATCCTACTAATCTACATAACACCTCACTGTGACTGTGGCAGCCAAGTCAGAACGTTTCTTTTTTCTTTATAATTTTCATGCTTTATAGTCATTTTGGTGTGTATTCAGAACAAAGTTTGATTGTATATTTATTTATTTACTTATGTATCCACCTATTTATTATTTATTGAGCTTCTGTATAAAGCCAGATTTCCCTCTGGGGACAAATAAAGTTCTCTCTCTGTCTCTCTCACTCTCTATCTATCTCTGGTAAACAGTCCCAAGTTGTGCTACACATGTGACTGTACAAAAGATGTGCTTAGCTGGGTTACTTCTGACAAAGGCCAATCCTTCCATTCTCTACCTTGCTTTTGCTAGACTTTCTGCTTAGCCAGTGTTGTCTAATTCTCCTTTACTACAGAATCCAGGAGATACAGACCAATTCAGAATTTCAGAAAAGCAAACTAGATTCCATTTAGGCAGATGACAGACAATACAATAGTCCCGAGATAGATAGATAGATAGATAGATAGATAGATAGATAGATAGATAGATAGATAGATAGATAGATAGATAGATAGATAGATAGATAGATAGATAGATAGATAGATAGATAGACATTCAAAATATATTGCTGATCCGTGTGCAAAGATGCCATGGACTCCAAATGCAGACAGCAGTGGTTGACTTTTATGTGCTTCAATAAAACTTTGTGAGTGCTGTGCTGGACCCTCTCCCAGTTGGGATGCCATAATGGAAGGACATTATGGAAGGAGACATAACCTATTCGGAATGGAACTGAAGCAACATCCCTTATAAAGGGATAAATTAACAGATAAGGTGAGGGAGTTGCTGTATCCAGAGAATTTCCTTTGCCAATATGATACAGGCAATGGCGTGGACCCAGTAAGGACACCAGCAAGCATTTGTGGGAGTTGTAACCCTGAGTGGCAACCCTCTCGGGGTTTATGGGTGCCATCAGAGGGTGCTGCAGAGAGCAGGACTCCTTGCTTCAGGAGACTTTCATCTGACCCAGAAGTGCTTCCATAGGGCTATGCCCCATTACCAGAAGTACTCCCAGGTGTGACATCAAAGCAAGCTGTTCAGCATCCTCCAGTGAGTCAGAGTCAAGAGCTCACGTGGAGGAAGGGAGGATTGTGGATACCTGTGTTTGAGGTACTTTGTGAAAATAAACTGTTCATTTTGCACCTGGGACTGTAGCGTGAGGTGTCTGGGATTTTGGCGCTCAGTGCCACCATTTCACAACTTGCATACAATTTATGTCGGAATACCAAATGACTGCTGCTTTATTAGATGCCAAGTACTGCTAAAGCAACATTTTTATGCTTTTTTTAGATGTCTTGCTTATTAAGATTCCCAGTTCTTAATTGCTTCTTTTAGTTTAACAAATTCATTGATTGTTTTAATTGTTTTCCTGTTTTAGCAAGCTGACAATTAACAATAGGGTGTAAATAACAAAGGAACAACAGTACACCATCTAATTTGGTCCCATTTGCATGTGTTAATCAAGAACTGCCTGTTTGAACAAAATATTTGGAAAAAATAAAGGAGGAAAAAATGAAGGACTAAAAAGTACTATTTTTTTTCAGGCCACAAATAATTTGTAGGATATCCAATATAAAATGACCTGATATAGGAGAATGAGAACACTAGCAAGCCATAAATAATTTTAGTTATCAATGAGGATTGACTTAAGAAACTGAGTTGGAACAAAAACCAACATCCTCTGCAGCCGCCCCGGACCAAATTTCAGAACCTTTTTGATCATCTAAGGAACTGGCTATGAATCCATAATGTGACACACTCAGATTTTATTACAATTTAAGAGTACCATGAACATATATACAGTACATACAGTATACATATGCATAATAGAACTAACTATTTTACATTACATTGAGTAGTTAACCATAGTAAAAAATAGTAAAACGTAATAATTTCATGCTGCATTAGATTTATTCGTTGCGTAGTACGATTCTGTTCTGTTTGGCTTTGAAATTAACATGTGAATACTTTTTAAACTTACACTTTTACTGTAAAACTTAAGCAAAAAAAAATTCAATTAAATGTTCTTCAATATTGCATTGAATTTAAATTTTGTGTTTGGACTTTCATTGTGACAAAACAACATATAAGTGCCTGTGATTGAATGTCGTTTCTTTTTCTCTATTAAATAAACCAATTTTTTTGAATGTTTGGCTCTATTTGTTAATTGTCTTTGCAAAAGCTATTCTAATGGGAAACTGTTAACGTTTTAATATGAATGGCATATCAAGATCTCCTTTGCAGTCTAATGTTATCCGTGGAAGATGTACTACATTAACTTTATTGGATAGATCCTTCTTTCTACATTAATTCATGTGGTGGAAGACCAGATGGTGTTAACGGTTGTAGATATTCTTTGGGATATTGTAAGCTGATGTTTTCATCTTCCGCACCATCAACACCAACTGTTTCAACATAGTCTATTGATATGCATTTAACCAATTTGCTATGTAACTGATTGTCATTCTTGGCGTTAATTATTTTGACTTCCTCATTTCTAGGTGCTAGGATTGCCTGTGTACTCATTTTTTCTGTTGATAACCCTTCGTGATGAAATTCTTCAATAAGATTTGAACATAATACGTCTTCTTTAATTCTTTAACTTAAAGTGAGGAAAATGTTAAAATGTATAAGAGCTGAGAGAGCAGGAACTGTGTCTGTGAAAAGCATTCACATGAATGAGAGGTGAGAGTGCCGTGTGCGTGGTTGAATATGGGTAAGACAAGGGCGTGAGTTGAAAGAATCTCATGGCCAAAGTCTCATCTCGCGGGACTTGAAAAAATCTCTTGAAAAATGTCCTGTCTCATCTCGGGATTTCTCTCTATTATAAAAAAAAATCCTGGAGAGAAACACTAGGGCGTCTAGATGTGATATTCACATGAAGATCACAGAAGACACTTAAAAGAAACCGCAAAATGAAAGAGATTGGCCACAGAGCGTCTCGCGGGGACCTTAAACATGAGACTTTGTGCAAAGAGAATGACCCAGAACTGTCTCACAATGACGTGGAACATGAGATTCTTGCAAGACATGCTCTACTTACAATCAATATCAAATAAGTCCAGAGGCAGCAACACACTCAGTCGTGTAAAGGAGGATTTGAGCACACACAGATCCAGGGCTCTCAGCGCATATAAAGCGTATTAGGACAACACATTATAAATGAAACGTAAATAACTAAGCGAAGAAGAAAGCAGCGTGGAGAAAAGAGACTCAAAAGTGTTGGAGAGAAAAAAAGAAAAAGAAGAATCTAGGTGCAAATTCAGAAAATAAGGAAAGTAATTATCAGCCCAGAACAAGTGGAATTGTAAAAAAAAGCACGTCCAATCGGGACATTGGTGCTATACACATGCAGAGCAGGTTAGAGATTATGAAAGCAGTGGAATTTGAAAGGCTCAAAAAAAAAAAACGTTGCTGCGATACACATGTGGAGAAAGTTAAAGAATATGAAAGTAGGAAAATTAGAAAGTATAAAAAAAAGGAAGTAAAGATCACAGTAGTGCAAACAAACGGAAATTATTACTCGAAAAAGGGAAAATAATCATCATGGACCAGGTATCATTAAAAAAAAGCAGGGCAAAGCAAGGTCAGAAATAAAAGAGAGTAGAAAACAAAGTAAAACGTCATAAAGAGGTTAAAAAACAAGGGGGCCAAACACATGCAGAACAAGTTAGAGATAAAGAAAACTGGAATTCAAAAGACTCATAGAAAAACGTAGGAGCGAAACACATGCAGAGCAAGATACAGGATATGAAAGCAGAAAGAAACGACAGTGTCAAAAAAAAAAGAAAGTAAACATCACATTAGTGCAAACAAAGAGAAATTATTACTCTGAGAAATAATGGGAAGGCAAATAGAGATCAAATATATGGACATAGGTGATATGTCAGAAGTATGTAAATATTGTAAGGCTTTGAAGTTTAAGTCAGAGAATTTCAAAAATGGAGTTTACCTGATTTATTGGTTACTTTGCAAAATAAATTATTAACTGCTGATGATGAAGATAGTTTTGTCTGTACTGAAATTCCTGAATTATGATACAAAGTCATTAAAACATGTCTCACAGACCTCATTTAAAAGATTCATCATGTTGGGACTCGAAAGATCCCAAATATTGTTTTTACCGAAGTTCTGAAATAAAAGTGAAACTACTGAAATAGCAACAATTCAAAGAAAAAATCTTAAGTGTATCTGGAAAACCAAACACGGGGGTTGGCAAGTGAAGCGAGCAGGGGGTGAAGCCCCCTAGTTTTTATATACAGTAATAGAGAGACTAATGATGTACTTTTGAGCTAGAGTGACAATTTTAAACTCCTAACTAAATGTGCAAGTCAGACATGTGAACTAATAAAGAACAATGCAGAATAGATACTGTAGATATGGAGACAGTTCTGTTTTCTTAATGATCACTAATAATGTAATCATTTTAAATTAGAAAAAACAGAACAGGGGATTGGAAAATCAAACGATATTATTATGTTTCAAGAAAATATGACATCAAATAAATGCCCATCCTACTACAGTAGAAACAGAAGTAAAGACTAAAGATTTAAGATAATGTGGAAAATGTTTTTTTTTACCATGACAGATAATTGTATTGCAATAAACAATTAATTTTATGTTTTTGATGCAACCTACACAGTGTTGCTAATTATTCTTTTGCGTACATTATTATATTCAATATGTAAATGAGTTCAAGATAAAATAAAGGAAGGCAGGATCTGAACCACAATGCAGCTGACTTGCAGTCAGACATGCTGCACCAGCCATACACCAGCAGTAAGATTGTCTTTACAAACTGTTAAATGCAAAGCATCATTTCCTCTGATTTTTTTTTCACAATTAAATGAACTTTTTGGTGAAGCTGAAATTTTCTGGCCCTCAATGCCAAGAGGCTTATCAATTAGTGATAACCATTTTTTCCTTAAGTTTTTTGTAAATAGTCAGGAGTGTCTTGTCAGTCAGTCAGTGAATCAATTGGGGACTTGCAGCATTATTTACAGTAATACTGATGATCTACGCAATATATTCTAAAGAGAGTAAATGTTATATTTACTCCATGATGCATGAATTAACTGATTTTTGTAAGCAAAGAAAAGTTTAAGATTGGACTGGTTCCAAATACTGTCTTATTAACTGTTCCAATCCTTTTACACATGCAATGCTTTTAAAAGAACTAGGGAGCTCTGCCCCCTGGTTGCTTCGCTTGCCCACCCCCGGGTTTGGTTTACTGGATATACAATTTAAAGAGATTGTTATTTTCATGGGAATTGTTACATATGCATTATTTTCACTTTTACTTTAAAACTTTTGTAAAAATAATACTTGTCCTTTATTTCCGGCCCCAGGCATGGTTACATCTTGTTCTCGCAGGACGTATAACGCTGCTCACGTTGTCAAGGGGGGTGTGCAGCTGAACACACGCATGGAGAAGCCGTCGGATCATCTGCTGTCTTTCTGCTGCTGGTGACCTGCATGTTTTGTTTGTCGCAAGTCATTGTTTTAAGAGCTGGGAGCAAGTTAGGCATATGTATCACGCCAACATTTTTTTGAGCCTTTTGAATTCCACTGCTTTCATAATCTCTAACCTGCTCTGCATGTGTATAGTGCCAACGTTTGTGAACGTCTTTATGAAGTTCTGTTTTGTCTTTTACTCTTTGTGTTTTAATTCTGAGCTCGATTGGACATGCTTTTTGTCAATTCCACTTGTTCCGGGCTAATTATTACTTTCCTTATTTACTGAATTTGCACCTAGATTATTCTTTTTCTTTTTTGCATTTTTTTCTCTCCAATGCTTTTGGGTCTGTTTTCTCCACGCTGCTCTTTCTTCTTCGCTTAGTCATCAACGTTTCATCTATAACATATTGTCCTTATATGCTTTATATGTGCTGAGACCCTGGATCTGTGTGTGCTCAAAGCCTTTACATGACTGAATGTTTTGCTGCCTGTGGTCTTATTTGATATTGTTTCTAAATAGGGCGTGTCTTGCAAGAATCTCATGTTCTACGTCCCTGTGAGATGGTCCTGGGTCAATCTCCTGGCACAAAGTCTCATGTTTAAGGTCCCCGCGACATGCTTCATGGCCAATCTCTTTTGTCTCATGGGTCTTTTAAGTGTCTTCTGTGATGTTCACGTGAAGATCACGTCTTGTCTCCCTAGTCTTTCCCTCCCAGGATTTTTTTTTTATAATAGAGAGATTTAACTACTTCAATGCAGTTTGTACAAACTAACTGTTTAAAAAACAAATTCAGGTTTTAGTTATATTAGTGTTACAATCAGAACATTTTAAGGTTTAAAAACAGCCACAATTGATTTTTTTTAAATAGTGACGTTATCTGGCTCAGTTAACTTTTAAACAATAAACCTTCATGTGACATCTCCTTCTGTGTGGAGCTTGTACATTCTACCTGTGTCTGCCTTGGTGTTACTCCAGGTGGTCTGGTTTTCCCCACAGATGTGCAGGTAACGCTGATTGGCCACTCTGCATTGGCCTTAATGTGAGTGAAGGTGGATTCTGTGATGGACTGGGTTGTTTTCTGCCTTGCATTCAGTACTGTGGGACCAGGCAATGTCGTACATGTATTCATTGGGCACACTTAAAAATAACTTCTTTAAAGGCATGTTACATGGGCTGTATTGTTCCTCATAGAACCACTACTTGACAAAAAAAAATTCATCTAGAATAGTTCTTTGCACATGAAATTGGTGCTTCAATAATCTGTTATCATCTGTTCATCACCATTTATGGGGTCTGTTAAAAATTTAAATTAAAGGTTCTTTCTGAAACCTTCATGTGTATGGTTCTTTATAGAACCAAAATGGTTATAGCACTGTTCTGAAGAACCTCTTTTGCTCCTCTATTTTTAAGAGCGAGTGCATGAGATAAACTAAATAGACTCCTAACAAACGTGCCATATGCCACTCATTTCTACAGAGAGAGATGAACCACTATTACACATTAAAGGTGTTAATATCCTTAAGTATAAATGTAGTAAAAATTATTAGGGGTTTTATATAGTCAAATGAAAGTAGTTCCAAACGGTAAATATTTTTGGAATTCTAAAATATCAGATATTTTTTGGCATAAGGCTTGGATATTGCCCTTTCAACTTTATAAGACTGAAAAGTAAAAGTGCATCTGAGAATTTTGCACACCATTTATATTTTAAACAATAATTTAGTTAAACTTCTAAATATTTAAGACAAGGAGTTATTTTTTGTACGATCAACAAAATGTAATGCATTTATTGTATACTTGTACCTACTCTATTCAATCTTGGAATGAGTTATCTGATTATTTTTATAATAAAACACCCTACTATGTTTTTATACAATATAAAGATAGTTTACTTACTTTAACTTCAATTTGAAATTAATAATTATTTAATAAATGTAAAAAAAAGTAAAATGTAAAAGTAAAAGTAAAATGTAAATGTTACTGGTAAATTAAACATTCACAAATGCAAATGTAGTTATTTTTGTAACATTCCATCTTTCAATTCCTTTTAACTGAGTTTCATTGCATCTTATAAACAAGAAAAGCTTTTATACTGTTAATGTTTATAATAACCTATCGAACCTCTTCTAATTTTCTATTTTATTTGTTACTTATTTATAAACTTTAAGTATTGTAATCTTACTGTTATTACTGAATTATTGTCTGTTACCATTTTTTTAATACTGAATGTTTATAACCTGTTTCCATTTTAAATAAAAAATGTTAAAAAAAAAAAAAAAGTCTTGTAACGATGATGCATCACGGGAAGGGCGGCTTAAAGAAACAAATCTATGAAACCAGCAGATGGCGCATTTGCTTTGCTATTAGATGCAATTTAGTGAAATAAACAAATCGGAAGTTATATACAATTGATTTTTCAAATTCGCTATTTCGGGACTTTGTAAATGAATACATTATGTTTTGTGCTTAGCAGTTCTAGGTATTAGCTGCATGCCCATAAAAATGCTCGGTTACCGTGCTGTAATTCGAGATTTTACCTTACTGTTCTGTGCCAGCCTGGTTTTCATCTATGTTCAGTTTGCACATTCTCCGCTTGGATTTGCTCACACATGCCGAAGACAAACAGGTCAATTGACGACCTCAGAATTCTCCCCGTGTGAATGGACGTGTTTTACTGTAAAGCTGACGTCCCGTCTAAGGTTGATTCCTACTTTGCGACCGGTTCTGATCTTGGATTTCTTATTTTCATAAAGTGGTATATACATTTAAGAAAGCTGCGTTTGTTTGGTGGGTGATGAAAGGGGTAATTGCTGTGTTCGGCTTTGGGCGCGATAGTTGTCAATGTGCAGCCTTCAAAACCACCCCCTTATACTCTGCCATCGACTGGCATCCTCTCTGGGAATGGTTTCTGCTATGCGCCCTAAGTTGCCAGGGATATGCTCGGTTCCACATGACACTGTAACAGAATAAAGAGTTCAATATAAATCTATTTTCACATTCGAGCCTGACGTGTATTCGGATGTTAAGATCAAAAAAAAAAACGATTTGTTACAAATTAGCGGTCCGTTTTATATCCTGAAGGAGGATGGGATGACACTTCATTTGCGGGCAGTTTGCTGAGCTACACGTAGGAGGTGTGATCGTTGTCAGCTCCCTGCGTGGGCTGCGAATATCACAAACAGGCTCCGTAATTACTGTTAATACCACGGCACTGCACATCTAAGGGGCAGCTTCGCTTCAGCTCCTTGATGTCTGCACTGCAAAAAGGAATGCAGAACATCTAATTAAATCGGATCAACATCACAACAACCATATAAAAATATGCTCCAAAACAAAACGTCTTTCTGGACCTTTAGTCGTGTTATTCCTTATAAAATGTAATGTACAATGCTGATAGTCGTCATTTTTTATTCATGCATTTTCGGTGTATTTTCCTGTCTTCTGCTTCATATTATTATTATTATTATTATTATTATTATTATTATTATTATTATTATGTCCACAGATAAATTCCATCAGTTAGTGCTGCTACCTCACAGCTCCAGAGAACCCTGTAGTCCATCCGGGGAATTGCCTGTGTGGTGCTTGCACATTCTCCCTGTGTTCATGTGGCTTTTTCTCACACGTAGAAAGGACAAGTACAGGTTAACTATTGATTTTAAATTGGTCACAATTTTAGTGTGGGCATGAGCATGTGTTTGAATGTCTCATGCTAAGGTCTGGTTTTTCGCATTGGCTTGGTTCCACCTTATGCTCGGCGCTACCAGGATAGGATCCAGCTCTCAGTAACTTTGAGCTGGCTAAGTGGGCTTGAAAAAGATGGATGGATGATTACCTATTAAAAACTGATTTAACAAACTAGTCCAAGTAAATTTTTTTGAGTATTTTCCAAGCCTTTTATGAAGGAGCATTAATGTGTTTCAGAGACTATATGTTTGTGATCACGCTCTAAAACATCATAGTTTCCTGTCTGAATGTACAAAGCCTTGACTCATACGTAAAGGACATTTGCATCATATGCTTGCGAGCCAATGGCACAATTGGAAAAAAATTAAAGAAAGAGGTCCAAGGCACCATGCGCGTTCTGTTTCTAAAACAACGTTTAACAATGTTTATGTTGGCCAGACATGCAAGTAAGAATTTCACAGCATTCTGTACATGTGACAATAGTATGGCTACTGCTTCCATAAACACACCCGCAAAATGAAATTCTAATTAAAAGTCCCCTTAGGATTTAAAATGCTCAGATTGATACATGCAGAGACAGAAAGGGATGATTTACCAAAAATAAAGGTTAGTTTTATAGCATATTTTATATATGAAATGCAAATCATATTGATTTAAAACTATAATTACAATATTTTTATATATACAGTATATGCACATATATAGCATACATACCGTATATACATAAATTCATATTCTGTACCATATACAGTGGTGTGAAAAACTATTTGCCCCCTTCCTGATTTCTTATTCTTTTGTATGTTTGTCACACAAAATGTTTCTGATCATCAAACACATTTAACCATTAGTCAAATATAACACAAGTAAACACAAAATGCAGTTTTTAAATGATGGTTTTTATTATTCAGGGAGAAAAAAAATCCAAACCTACATGGCCCTGTGTGAAAAAGTAATTGCCCCCTTGTTAAAAAATAACCTAACTGTGGTGTATCACACCTGAGTTCAATTTCCGTAGCCACCCCCAGGCCTGATTACTGCCACACCTTTTCAATCAAGAAATCACTTAAATAGGAGCTGCCTGACACAGAGAAGTAGACCAAAAGCACCTCAAAAGCTAGACATCATGCCAAGATCCAAAGAAATTCAGGAACAAATGAGAACAGAAGTAATTGAGATCTATCAGTCTGGTAAAGGTTATAAAGCCATTTCTAAAGCTTTGGGACTCCAGCGAACCACAGTGAGAGCCATTATCCACAACTGGCAAAAACATGGAACAGTGGTGAACCTTCGCAGGAGTGGCCGGCCGACCAAAATTACCCCAAGAGCACAGAGCGACTCATCCGAGAGGTCACAAAAGACCCCAGGACAACGTCTAAAGAACTGCAGGCCTCACTTGCCTCAATTAAGGTCAGTGTTCACGACTCCACCATAAGAAAGAGACTGGGCAAAACGGCCTGCATGGCAGATTTCCAAGACGCAAACCACTGTTAATCAAAAAGAACATTAGGGCTCGTCTCAATTTTGCTAAGAAACATCTCAATGATTGCCAAGACTTTTGGGAAAATACCTTGTGGACTGATGAGACAAAAGTTGAACTTTTTAGAAGGCAAATGTCCCGTTACATCTGGCGTAAAAGAAACACAGCATTTCAGAAAAAGAACATCATACCAACAGTAAAATATGGTGGTGGTAGTGTGATGGTCTGGGGTTGTTTTGCTGCTTCAGGACCTGGAAGGCTTGCTGTGATAGATGGAACCATGAATTCTACTGTTTACCAAAAAATCCTGAAGGAGAATGTCCGGCCATCTGTTCGTCAACTCAAGCTGAAGCGATCTTGGGTGCTGCAACAGGACAATGACCCAAAACCCACCAGCAAATCTACCTCTGAATGGCTGAAGAAAAACAAAATGAAGACTTTGGAGTGGCCTAGTCAAAGTCCTGACCTGAATCCAATTGAGATGCTATGGCATGACCTTAAAAAGGCGGTTCATGCTAGAAAACCCTCAAATAAAGCTGAATTACAACAATTCTGCAAAGATGAGTGGGCCAAAATTCCTCCAGAGCGCTGTAAAGACTCATTGCAAGTTATCGCAAACGCTTGATTGCAGTTATTGCTACTAAGGGTGGCCCAACCAGTTATTAGGTTCAGGGGGATTTACTTTTTCACACAGGGCCTTTATGTCCGGTTTAGTCTTCAACAAGTGAAATGCATGCTCAATTGGGTTAAGATCAGGTGACTGACTTGGCCATTCCAGAATTTTCCACTTCTTTGCTTTAATAAACTCCTTAGTTGCTTTGGCTGTATGTTTTGGGTCATTGTCCATCTGTATCATGAAACGCCGCCCAATCAATTTGACTGCATTTAGCTGGATTTGAGCAGACAGTATGTCTCTGAACACCTCAGAATTCATTCAGCTGCTTCTGTCCTGTGTCGCATCATCAATAAACACTAGTGTCCCAGTGCCACTGGCAGCCATGCATGCCCAAGCCATCACACTGCCTCCAGCATGTTTTACAGATGATGTGGTATGCTTTGGATAATGATCTGTTCCACGCCTTCTCCATCCTTTTTTCTTGCCATCATTCTGGTAGAGGTTGATCTTGGTTTCATCTGTCCAAAGAATGTTTTTCCAGAACTGTGCTGGCTTTTTTAGATGTTCTTTAGCAAAGTCCAATCTAGCCTTTCTATTCTTGAGGCTTATGAGTGGCTTGCACCTTGCAGTGCACCCTCTGTATTTACTTTCATGCAGTCTTTTCTTTATGGTAGACTTGGATATTGATACGCCTACCCCCTGGAGAGTGGTGTTCACTTGGTTGGCTGTTGTGAAGAGGTTTCTCTTCACCATTTAAACGATTCTGCGATCATCCATCACTGTTGTCTTCCGTGGATGTCCAGGTCTTTATGCATTGCTGAGTTCACCAGTGCTTGCTTTCTTTCTCTGAATGTACCAAACTGTAGATTTTGCCACTCGTAATATTGTAGTAATTTCTCGGATGGGTTTTTTCTGTTTTTGCAGCTTAAGGATGGCTTTCTTCACCTGCATGGAGAGCTCCTCTGACCGCATGTTGTCTGTTCACAGCAAAATCTTCCACATGCAAGCACCACACCTCAAATCAACTCCAGGCCTTTTATCTTCTTAATTGATAATGACATAATGACGGACTTGCCCACACCTGCCCATGAAATAGCCTTTGAGTCAATTGTCCAATTACTTTTGAGCCCCTGAAGTGAAGGGATTGTGTTAAAAAATGCTTTAGTTGCCTCACATTTTTGTGCAATCGTTTTGTTCAACCCACTGAATTAAAGTGAAAGTCTGCACTTCAACTGCATCTGAGTTGTTTCATTTAAAATGTATTGTGGTAATGCACAGAACCAAAATTAGAAAAAAGTTGTTTCTGCCCAAATATTTATGGACCTAACTGTATTTCTTGGTCAGGCCAGGGAGTATTCACTTGTAGCTACTTTTACAATGGGCCAAGAATTTGTGCACATCAGTTTATGGTTAATCCTGAATTTAAGCAAATGTCTATTGAAATGCTTCCACAGAATCATGAAGTTCTTCTAACGCTTTGTTACCCATGGCTTTAACTTCTTTTATGAATTTGACATGGTAATGTAAAGTTTTATTGCACAATGTCCTATAATAAAGCTACTGAGCTGAATGAAGACAGTGGGCACAATAAGGAATCAGTTTTATTCTAGTTTAAGTTGATTGATTACTTTTAACTGTCCCCAAAGGAATGTGGATGTGTGAGTGGACCATGTGATGGACTGGCGCCTCATCCAAAAGGCCTTGTACCCAGAGTTTCAAGGATAAAGCCTGCAGTTGATTATGGACTTCAGAGAGAAAACAACTGAGGCACTACTGCCCCCTTTAGAATTAACAGCTCATAGGTGGAAAGAGGGTGGTCTGTTTTAGATACCTGGATATCCACATTACAAAGGACCTGACTTGGTCCAAGCACATCAACACCTTGGTAAAGGCGGAACAACAACACCTTTTTCCACCTCAGATGCCTTGGGGATTTGAGGCTGCCTCTCAGTTGCTAAAGAATTTCTATACATTCACCATCATAAGTATCCTGACAGCAAGCCTGGTTTAGTAACAGCAAGCAACAGGACCACAAGACTCTGGAGAAAGTTGCACAGTCAGCCTGAATGCATGGCTTGGTGAGCACACTCTAATTTCTAAGACATCTATACCAAGCAATGTCAGACCAGGACAAATTAAATTTTCTGAGATACTAGCTGTCCCAACAATGGCCTCTTCTCTGTTCCACAATCAGGGAACCACTACCACTGCCTGAATACCCATTCAGAGAGACTGAGGAGAAGTTTCTTTTCACAGTCCATACTCATTGTAAATGAGAAAAGTGCCCAGGGCTACATGATGATCTATTGTTAATTCTCTTGTATTGTTATTTATTATTTACTTCTTACATTATTTTATAATTTTAACATAATGCATACTATTGCTGTCATTTAATGTATTTTTATTGATATTCATGTAGTCATGTACTATTATTTATTATTTACTGCCCATTTATATTATATTTAATGCACAGATTTGGAGTTTAGTAACTAAGCATTTCAATACATATTGTACTGTGTGTATAACTGCATGTAACGAAAAAAAAAAAAGATCCGATTTGGTACACTGTGAGTTGTTGGTTACAAGTATTCAGCCAATCTGTTCATCAGTATTCTGAGCCAACTAAATCAGACTTTATCCCAATAGTGCCTGGTGGAAGGCAGACCCAACCCTTGTGGGAATGCTATGATTGTATCAGATTTAAGATTAAATGTATTTATTTTATATTCTAGATACATATTGAAATCAAATCAGAATAAATATTTGCTATAGTTCTATTTGCAATATAGATAATAAAGAATAGGGTTGCTAAACATTACTAAAACCTGTGGCTTATTTTACTTTAATGATGAAGTTATATAGTACAAGTGTTGCTTCATTTGCATCTTGATAAATTGAATAACTTGATACACTCATAAAAGATAAGTGGTGCGAAGGTGACAGAAAATATACACCTACTTAAGGCATAACCAGTGTTTTCACCATTGCTCTTCGCTTTTTCAATTTATGAACATTCTAAGCAAGGTCAGGGACTAAAAATCATTTTGTCTTTAGTGACACAAGTTTAGCACTTTTTTTGAAATGTTATTTTTCTATGCTCTCCTTTTTTCTAATTATCAGTTGTTTTTCATTTGTATTCTAAAATCTGCTGCCTGAAATCAGCATGCACCGTGCATTAGGCTTCATCTGTTATCTTAGAGTAGGCACTGCAAAAGAATCCAGTAGGAAGGTCAGGTGCATGGCTATGTGTGGGCAGGGGGTGGTTAGTACTCATCTAAAATGATCATCTGCCTACCAGGTTTATTTTCCAGTCATTTCTACAACATTTCAGAATGTTGGTATAAGGTCCTCCTTCATTTATATTAGCTTACAATCAAGACATTATTACAACTTTGATAAACATATGTATTTGGTCCTTTTCGGTTATATCAAAATGTTGTGCTGTGTACATTAATAAAGCATTTAGAAAACTCCTTGTTTGAGTCCCTTTCAGTTATGACAAAAGTTTATATTCCGAAGAATCAATAAAACATTTAAAATGCTTGTTAATCTTTTAGTTTTGATGGGGTTTATGTTCAAAACATTCAGAGGACTTTTAAGAACATCCGAGTCTAGACCCTTTTTCCCTAAACCTTAAATTTTATATCTTATTTAAAAGGAATTAAGTGATGTGCTTTAATGCTAGAATTAAAGAGCAAGAAGGAGCCCACCCACTTTAATTCCAATTCATGCAATCACTGCATTCAATCACACGCAGCAGAAACTGAAGTCATTAAACAGGAACAGATGCACCTCTTTTGTTTTTATGACATCAGATCTTGAAAAAGAGTTGCACGCATTTTCTCCCTTCAGAGGAAGAATTGGCAGCCAAATAGAGAGGCCCAACAGTGAGTTAACTAATAGTTACCTCATGAGATAATGATAATGTAGGTTTGAAAGCTTCTGCAAATAAACCAGTCTACGTTTCTCAAAACATAAATTACAAAGCCACATTCTAGTAACCAAATCCCCACTAGAAGAATGATGCCATCAGAATGTCCCCAGATGTTCCCAAATTGTTCTGGGATTACAGCAGGCTCAAGGTGTTCAGGCACCCAAGTCAGACATTTATTTAAAAATCATACTGCATGTCATTCATTTTAATAAAAACAGTACTACTGCAGAGCTCATGTGGAACAAGCTTGAAGTAAAAATACCCCTACTATCAGTGCATTCTCCCAACCCAACCAACAGTTAGATGCTTTATTCATTTTTAAACTGGCTGAGTTCTTTTTGGCCTAACTCATAATTTTCTACTACCAGTGCTGAGTGATAATCTGAATTTGCACCTATGTTAAGATATTGTGTGAAGTACTGAAACAGTGACTGCATTGTTTACTGACAGCATTTATCAAACATCCTATAAACATTAAAAGCAGGCCTCTAAAGGACCTTCACTTAAATATCTGCAGGATGTTTTTGAAAATGTTGCACAAAAACATCCTAAATTAAATTAAGGGAAACTTAAATGTCTTGTATTTTTTCCTGGGCACAAAAGGGGTTTGAGTTATATCCTATGGACCTGCTTAACTAGGTTAGGTGGCAACCATAACTTGGCCAAGTGAGAATGGTATACTTGTGTCTGTGTGTACATTCTGCAGTGGAATAACAACTTTTAAAGAGCTGGCTCCTACCTTACATTCAATGCTACCATGATAGGCCATCACCAATACCTCTATGAGTTATGATTTGGTGGGTTCACAAAATGAGTCACTAAAGAATACAGTCCTTCTAAATAAAGGGGGAAAAAAACACTTGACATAATCCCAGACTGCTGTCAGGTACATTACACCAGTGGTTCCCAAAATTGGTCCTGGGGACCCACTGTGGCTGCAGGTTTTTGTTCCCACCAACTCCCATTTTTCATTGGACACTTAGTCTAATTAAGTGAGTCGTTATTTCCTAGTTGCTGCGTTTTGGAGTCAATGTAGAAATTACAAACTAAGTTTGGAAGATTTTTGTTAAAATGTAATAAGCAGTTATATGAGGAATTTGTAGTTATTTTAGTTGTTACCTGTATTTTCAACCTAATTTTCATTCTGCTTTTCCAGATATTCTGGTTATTTAATTGATTATTTACTAATTAGCAGGACTGACACTGAAGTTGTTGCAGTGTTCATCATCCTGGGTGTCTGCTATGCTGCTGTCACTATTAGGGTTAAATGAAGGGGCAAACTACACAGGAAAAGAGGAAAAGAATAGGAAAAAACAAAAGATTGTTAAACATTTATAGCTTTAGAAAAAAATAGAAGTATTTCTAAATGTCTTATAAATGTAAAAACATACTGTTGTGTTTTTCTGAATGCAGAATAAGAGAACAGTAAAAAAAGACCAGCTAATTAAATGAGATCAGTTGTTATTGATTATTATCACCGATTGTGAATCTGGTTGGAACAAAAACCTGCAGCCACAGTTGGTCCCCAGGACCGAGTTTGGGAACCACTGCATTACACAAATGACTGTAAATGCTGATAGGCAACAGCAGCCACTCCAGATTGTGCAATGTAGCTTTACATTGCAAAGAGAAAAATTAAAATGAATCAGTAGTACTAATATATACTTAACTTTGTCAATTCATCTTACGTGAACAGAGACGTTCAATTAGCCAAAGTAATGTTTCTTAAAACATCACTCATCCATTCATAGGATCACTTTGTTTCACTTCTGGGCTAGGGAGAGCCAATCATGGCAGCACTGGGTGTGGTTTAAAAATGAGCTTTGGACAGGGTGTTAGCCCACTGTGGTCGAAATTTAACATCTTATTAAAGAAATAAACATCCTCTAACAGGACAATTCAGTAATCAGGCTGGAGAAAAAAGCTGTTCATTGTATCTTTTAATGACTCCTCAGCAAAATGCCTTGGAGGGAGCATTCTTCAAAGCAGTCTGTTACAGCATGGTCAGAATGATCAGAATTATCAGAGAACAAAGACCAAATGTCAATTTTATCAACTGTTGAATTTACATACAGCGTCAATCAATGCATACATTTTACTCTGGTTGGTTCATTAGTTTACACCCAAATGATTTATATAAAATAAAAGTATATTATATTATATTCTGGTTCTTCTTATACCTTTTGAGATGAGACACCACCCTTGAAATTTCTGTGCATATGACAACTGTCCTTTCTAGTTTATAGGACATCTGCTGATTTCTTAGTCATCCATTAGTCACCCTTCAGTACATTTTGTACATTACATCAACCTTTCTCCTGGTACATTCTTTATTTACTTGACCATCTCAGTATTTTTCCTAAACCAGTTCTTATATTGCAGTGTATATTTTGTTCTTCACTTGACCTTTATTTGGATTCCCACATTTAATAACACTTTATGCTATTTCTTTAAGATGAATGCTATGTTACCCTAAAATTATTCCTCCACACCATCACAGGAGGTGTATCATTTACATTTCCGATCTACCAATGATCACAAAAAACTTTAAAAATATGTTTTGGACTTTACTTTTTACATATTGAATAATTTTGTTGAATCTGTTGATTAAATGATTAAATTATCCAAAAGCCCAATTCAGGACTCGTGTCTGCAAAAGAAAGAAAATGGGTCAGAAATTAAAGTGAATGATTTACCACATCCTTTCTTTTATGGGCATCCACAGCAACCATCCAGCATACCCCAAAAATGTGATAAGTGAAGGCCTAAATTAACAATATTTTTTAGACAATTTGTGCTTAAATAATTTATTCTACATATAAGCTGGTGTTAAAGAAGACTACAGTATTTGGAAAAACTGAACAAAATGACACGCAAAAACCTGAATCTAAAGCATAATGGGAGTTAACAGATCAAAGGGTAAATACAAATGCTATAGGTATGATAAAAAACATATACTAGATATATATATAGATAGATTATGTAAGCAGACTGAAGAATGTTATAAATTTGTACAGTCCCCACACAATTATTGGCACCCTTGCTAAAAATAAGTAAAAATCATTGTAAAAAAAAAATAATCTTTTGGTGAATTTACTTAATCTCACACAGAAAAAAGGGAGAAATCCAACCTTTAACTGGCATAGATTTATCCTGAGAAATAATAATACCTCATTTAAATAATGTAATAATTATTTCTTGATTAGGAATTATATTATCTCAGAATAAATTTTCTACAGTTAAAGGTGTATGTCTCCCTTTTGTCAGTGTGAGATTAAGGAAATTTACCAAATCTACTACATCCTATAGCTGTTCTATTGAGTTCAGATCTGGGACCTCATGTATAAACGGTGCATACGCACAAAAATGTTGCACAAGAAAAGCTTAAAGCCTAAGCTTGGTGTAAAGCCACGCACCTTTCCATGGTAGCTCATACCCTGTCATACAGAAGTTCTGAGCTCGGTTTTGCAGACTGGCGGCACCCAGCGCCAAAGCAGTGCTACTGTTCCTGTGTGGTTAACCTTTCTTAGATCCACATTCCTGACGCGGCTTTATAAATACACTGAAATTAACCGCATATTTTTTATTAGTTTAATGCATCTGATTGCAATTAACTTGTAACAATGTAATGGTCCACAGAATGGTCAAACTATTCTAAATACAATAGCTGCTTTAGCATTGTTACTCTCACTGCACCTTCTTCTTCTTTCAGCTGCTCCTGTTTGGGGTTGCCACAGCGGCTCATCTTTCCCCATATTACTCTCACTGCACCACTCAGAGTATTTACACTCACCTAAAGGATTATTAGGAACACCTGTTCAATTTCTCATTAATGCAATTATCTAATCAACCAATCACATGGCAGTTGCTTCAATGCATTTAGGGGTGAGGTCCTGGTCAAGACAATCTCCTGAACTCCAAACTGAATGTCAGAATGGGAAAGAAAGGTGATTTAAGCAATTTTGAGCGTGGCATGGTTGTTGGTGCCAGACGGGCCGGTCTGAGTATTTCACAATCTGCTCAGTTACTGGGATTTTCACGCACAACCATTTCTAGGGTTTACAAAGAATGGTGTGAAAAGGGAAAAACATCCAGTATGCGGCAGTCCTGTGGGCGAAAATGCCTTGTTGATGCCAGAGGTCAGAGGAGAATGGGCCGACTGATTCAAGCTGATAGAAGAGCAACTTTGACTGAAATAACCACTCGTTACAACCGAGGTATGCAGCAAAGCATTTATGAAGCCACAACATGCACAACCTTGAGGCGGATGGGCTACAACAGCAGATGACCCCACCGGGTACCACTCATCTCCACTACAAATAGGAAAAAGAGGCTACAATTTGCACGAGCTCACCAAAATTGGACAGTTGAAGACTGGAAAAATGTTGCCTGGTCTGATGAGTCTCGATTTCTGTTGAGACATTCAAATGGTAGAGTCAGAATTTGGCGTAAACAGAATGAGAACATGGATCCATCATGCCTTGTTACCACTGTGCAGGCTGGTGGTGGTGGTGTAATGGTGTGGGGGATGTTTTCTTGGCACATTTTAGGCCCCTTAGTGCCAATTGGGCATCGTTTAAATGCCACGGGCTACCTGAGCATTGTTTCTGACCATGTCCATACCTTAATGACCACCATGTATCCATCCTCTGATGGCTACTTCCAGCAGGATAATGCATCATGTCACAAAGCTTGAATCATTTCAAATTGGTTTCTTGAACATGACAATGAGTTCACTGTACTAAAATGGCCCCCACAGTCACCAGATCTCAACCCAATAGAGCATCTTTGGGATGTGGTGGAACGGGAGCTTCGTGCCCTTGATGTACATCCTACAAATCTCCATCAACTGCAAAATGCTATCCTATCAATATGGGCCAACATTTCTAAAGAATGCTTTCAGCACCTGGTTGAATCAATGCCACGTTGAATTAAGGCAGTTCTGAAGGCGAAAGGGGGTCAAACACCGTATTAGTATGGTGTTCCTAATAATCCTTTAGGTGAGTGTATATCACTGTATCTGAGTGTGAATCACAGCTGTACAGCAGCTGATCGGAAAGAGAATTATTGGTATACAGCATCAAGCACACACTGCCTAAGCCATGCTGTCTATTGAACTGCACTCATATGGCAAATGCTTCAGAGCCTTTCCTCGTGGTTCAGAAACAGTTTCATCCCAAGATTTATAAATGCACTCAATCAGTCCATCCTGTGCTCCTTGCAGAACTGTTTGTACTTATAAGTACAATCACCTCACTGTAAACTTACAATACAGTTATGCTATTGTGTAAAGCGCATATTTACATATGATGACGATATCATTTTTAAGATGAAATGCAGCAA
The DNA here is from genome assembly GCF_016835505.1 of Polypterus senegalus. Classification (NCBI taxonomy): domain Eukaryota; kingdom Metazoa; phylum Chordata; class Cladistia; order Polypteriformes; family Polypteridae; genus Polypterus; species Polypterus senegalus. The sequence goes on along the minus strand of NC_053161.1, from coordinate 11,533,180 downwards.
AATATGTTTATTATATTATAAAGATAAAATTTAAACTTCATTTAAATAATCTATATTGTTAATAATTAAACATGTGAGGACACAGTGCTGCAGTGCTAGCGAGCCGCTGGCGCTCTGTTCACGGATTGTTCCTGCCTCCTGTATATTTGCTGGGGATGCTGCAACATTAGATGGATAGATGGATAAAATAATTAAAAAAGTACTATGAAGATATTTCAATGTTCCTTAAAAGTTTTGAAGAATTGGTGTTCTAAGCTTAACGTCTATTACAGAGCTGATTGTGTGGTGATTGGGTATTTGGAGAAAGAAAAGTAAGGACAGGAATTTGAGGTTAGTACGTTTGAAAGAGACAGTACTGCTACAATAAAGTATTTCATTGAAGGTCACACATTGCACAGCAAGCATCTTGCGTGAGACATGAACAATCACTGCACCACCGTGTTCCCATGTTTAATAACATTCTTTAACTCCTATCATCATGAAAACAATATCACGTATACATCTCAGTATTTTAGTTATTCAGAGAGCTGTAATATCACGAATGTAATGGATTCTGTGTCCTGTCTGGAGGAAGAGAAAGCCCGGAAGCACATAGTGATTCACACACATAGAGTACATTGAAGATCAAATACAAAACAAAGCATTTAATGTGCTACTTTAGTTACGATGGGATTTGAGAAACTAGTAAATTAAACAATTTTATGATGAAGTTTATGATGTTCTACTTTAATGACAAAATAAAATATGTGATTAAAGTGGAAATTTCAAGATTAAACTTGACTTTTCATGCTTTTTTCCTACTGTGTGCCTTTTTTTTTTCTGTACCCTAATAAGTTTTCATATGACACTCAGACAGTGGGCTACGACTCTCTTTTTTGCTCCTTTTCACAGCATCTTTGATATCTGACAACTTCTTTTTTATTTCGGACACTGCGACTTTGTGAACGTGAGTATTCGAGTTTCTCTGACACGCTATGTCACTCGATCAACTTCCATTTGTTGTTTATACCACTGTTTAAACCAACAAATAGTACGTTTTTCCTTGCCTCCACTTGGTATTCGCTGAAATTCTATTTTCCCATGTGCTTTTGCCTTTGCCTTTTCACAGAACACTGAGCTTAAGGGCTATTTATATTGATTTGCATATTCAAAGATGCGTAATCCTGGGAGGAGTTGGGGTGGGGCAGCAGGTGCATGCGTTACTTTTCATGCTGATCGGGATTTATGTAGCGGAAAATCGTGGAAGTTGGCAAATGCACAGATTTATGCATCTGGATTTTTCTGTGTGTACGCACATTCCCGCTTTTGGGCTTATGCCATGTTATTGTGTGAGTTCTACGCACGCCGTTATACATGAGGCTCCTGGTGACTGGGAAAGCCACTGAAGAACACTGAACTCATTGTCACATTCAAGAAACCAGTTTGAGAATTAGCCATTAGAAGATGGGTGAATTGTGGCCATGAAGAGATGCTCATGGTCAGCAACAATATACGCTGTGGCATTTAAGTGGTGATTAATTGATGGTAATGGGCACAAAGTGTGCCATGAAATCATTTCCCAAAACATGAAACCACCACCACCACATTAAGGCAAGTTGGGTGCATGGATTCATGACATTGGAACCAAATTCTGAACCCGACTCTTGTACTGTATGTCTTGGTAGAAAGCAAGATGCATCAGACCAGGCTATGTTCTTCCAGTTGTCAGCTGTAAAGTTTTGGTGAGCCAGTGCCTACTAGTGCCTCAGCTTTCTGTTCTTGGCTGACAGGAGTGGAACTCAACATGGTCTTCTGCTGATGTAGCCCACCTGTCCCAAGATTCAACATACTATGCATTCTGAGATGCTTTTCTTCTCACCATAGTTGTTCAGTGGTTATCTGAGTTACCATAGCTTTTCTGTCAGCTCAAACCAGTTTGATCATTCTTCTCTGACCTCTCTCATCAACAAGACATTTCTGTCCACAGAACTGCCAGTCACCAAAAGTTTTTTTTTCCACAACATTCTGAGTAAACCCTAAAAGAACATGTTCTTTGTGAAAACCCCAGGTTATACAGAAATACTAAAACCAGACTGTCTGGTACCAACAATCATATCATATTTGAAATCACAGAGTTCACATTTTCCACACTTTTTTTACACTTTTGATTGAATATTACCTGAAGCTCCTTACCTGTGTCTGCATGATTTTTATGCATTGCACTGCTGCTACATGATTGGATGATTACAAGGGTAAGCAAGTGTACAGGTGTTCCTAATAATTTGCCCTGTGAGTATACATTAATTTGCATATGGTTACAGTATATTTAAAAATATTGGTAACAATGAATGGCTGTTACAAACATTGATGATCTAGTTTTTGTCTGTGTCCCACAACAGGCCCCCCTTAAAGAGCTTTCTGGGCATACAAAACAGTGATACCTCGTATTTGGACCTCTGAAAGGATTAGATCAGACATTTTTGGATTAGTCCACTTAAAAACGCAAAGAAATATAGGTATTGGTCATTCTAAAGCATGCACTGATAATGTGTATTTCTAACAACCGAGCTCGTTTTAAAATAAGTGTTCTCTGCCTTTGAAACAAAAGAAGTGGGGGCGCGCTCCAAAATACAATCTTTACTTTTCCGTTTTAAGACATCACATACATACATCACCACAAAATTACACAGTAACTCTACTAGCTCAATGTTATATCATACTCACGACTACAAGTACTAGACTATTATTTTTTTTCAGACGTCTTGCTCAATTACCGGAAAACCTTGCTAAACATATCGCAATATAACAAACATAATCCCGACGACCAACATGGATTGTTTTATTGCTATCTAAAGTGCTTTTCTCTTGTATAGCTTAATACAGGCTTGCACGTTGCGGGAGTCAAGCATGACGTGGGCATTCAAAAATAAACACCTGATGCACTTTGTCCAAAACTCCTTATGTTCCGCTTTTCGCATCGCCTTAACATCCGTTTCTGGGAGCAGAAAGAGCTACACAGTACTCAGCCGAACTGAGATTTGTGATGGGCGGGAAACATAATGGATTACGTCAGTTTTGAATAGCCAATAGGAACGAACAGAGCAGCGTGCCCTCCCCCCGCGGGAGGCTCGGTGAGTTTAGACACAAAAAGCAGTGACTTAAACTGAGCCAGAAGAGTAGCCAAGGGACACCTGTTGGCTTTTCTTTATCCAAGCTGCGCATCCAGTTTCGATTGCCGACGACTTGGATTGTTTGGAGTTGCTTTGTCGAGATCTTCAACTCAGTCGCGCAAGTCAGCGCGTTATCAATAACTTTAGGATGGCTTGTGGAGTTAGCAGCCGAAGGACTGGCATCAGTTCGCCTTGGTCGGGAAACGAGCGAGTCAGGATCGGGGAACGCTTCCATGCGAGTTTGGCTGGGATTGTGGAGCTGGACCTGCTGAAAAGTGTGCACCGAGAACTTGTGGAGACAGCGTTGAGACAGACTGATGACCAGCACGAGGGACACAAGCGACAGCCGCTACGCGATCAGGTAAGTTGAGAGAAAGAACAACCGAATTGGTGGACATGGTCTAAGGTGAACGTGTGATGCAGTTTTATTTGTCTTGACATGAAAGAGCAAAGTAGAAGGTGACACACCTGCGCGACTTTTTTTTTGAAATCTGATATGCATGAAAAACGCTGCGGGCGCCATCAAATTTTACTGGGCGTTCACTGTTTTTGGTTTGGGGGCCTTTTGGGCTGGAAGATGAGTATTTACAAACACTATAAACAGATTTTCTGAACAACATCTCATCAGATGATTTCCAATTACATCTGTTGCGAACGTAATTGTGTGAAAAAGCAAGCTGACTGCGTTTATTGCATACGTGTATGGGTACTCATGATTAAGCATCGTTACTTAAACCAAAATTGGGTAAAAACTTCATCTGCTGTTTCTATGAGCCATTTAAATATTAATTAAACAAATGTGTGTTTATGTATAAATGGGTGTGTGTGTGTGTGTTGTATATATATATATATAATATGTGTGTGTGTATTGTATAATTTTAGTTGTCAAGTCGATGTACAAAAACAGAAATTTCTCATGCGCAATAAATCTTCCTCCTTTATAAATAACTACTGCATATATCTGAAAGGTATTGGTGCCTCTGTATTCATATATATATATATCTCTGTATTCATATATATATATATATAGATGCATTGTGTGATATGCAAAAATAAGACAGATGTTAAAAGTTAATGACATGGCTAAAAAAGAAAATTGCAATTCATCTGTATTGTCTTCATCATTTACTGGCACCTGCTTAAACAATGAATTGTGCTACAACATTCTTTTTTTAGCTTCACTTATTTTTCTTAGGATCATGTATACACACCCATGGCTTTTTGAGAAGGATACAGTTTTTCCTTTAACAGAAAAACTTGAACCTTTTTGTTGCCTGTGCGTTGCAATGCCCGGTTATCTGAGCCTCTCAACGTAGGAGGGGATATATTTCCTTTTTTCCTTGCTGCCAAGAAAGGCCTGATGGCTAATTAGGTTTTGATGGTGTGAACCAGTTTTGTTTAGTTTAGCCCAGTCGCTTCCCACATTTGTGCATTTTCAAGGTTAATGTTTGAAAGGCTAGCTGTCTTATGTATTTGTGTGTTTGTTTTTTGTCTAGATTGTATCTAAATTAATAAAGTTAAACTTTTTATTGCTCAAGGCTTTTTCTTTTACTGGTATTTATTTGCTGGTGGCTAAACTCCTTAACTTTTAACTTGTTAAGTTCTACTACAGTCCTCACCCCAGCATGCTGTGTGAGCCTGAGCAACTCCTTTAATTTTATTTTGCTCCCTTTTGTTAAAAATAAGTTTATGTAAATATTTGCAGTATAGATTAGTAATTGTATAGTTCAATGGAAATCTATTTATTATAGTAAAGCCTGTATTAAGTAGTGTTTGACATTTTTAATATGCTTCATAGTGCAGATTCTAAGAAGCTCTTCCTCATCAGGTCCTCTATTTTAATTTTAGTAATGGTACTGACATGTATTTTTTTCAGTACTTTTTGACTAACACTACATTATTTGTTACAGTAACTCTCTTTCCTAAAAAGTACACAAGTTTTCTTTCAAGCATCTGTGTGGGAGGCAGAATGCATTTCAACAGTAGACGTCAAACCTGAGTCATGCATTACCTTATTTGAGTGTGGTGTATTCATCTAACATTTAGCATTTATGTAACAGAACGAAGTGTAGGTGTAAGGCAAATGAAGTGAGCTAAGCAACACGTCTACCAGTAGGAAGACAGAAAAAAAAATTGGGGGAGGTTTTTGTTATTAAGAAATGCTTTGTGTTCTTCCTAGACTAGTCCTTCTATTCAAAACAAGGCTTAGTTTTTGTGAGCTAGTCGAAGCACTGTTATCTGCAGTTGAATGACAAGGGTATCTGGATATCTCCCATTGTGTGTGTGTGTTTTTTGTTTTTTTTGTAAGCGTAGACTGTTCCATCTCAGTTAGACCTTTAATTAAGTAGGATGTCCTGTCATGACACTTGATATGTTGGCCAGAGCTGATTATATCATAGCATTTTAAGAGGGGAAGTACTTCTGTGTCCTTATCTGATCAGAAGAGACAAGGCCACAGATCTAGAGTGAAACCCTTCTTGCACACACCAACATATTATTATTATTAATTTTGTATATGCTTTTAATATATAACATTTAAACACAGAACGTTTGACTACTAAGCAACACAGTGTAAAGTTAACAGGCAAATGAGAAAAGTCTTTAGGTAAGAGTTACAGGAATGAAGAATTGCAGTAAAGTGCCATCCATTGGTGACAAACCAGCAACCTATAAACAAAAGCATTATTAGTAAATTGTTAACCAAAATGTAGATATTCCTAGTAGATTTTTAAACTAAAAGACTGGCCTGGCCCAAACTTGTGACAATTTCAAATTATTTAAAATTTCCAATACACAGTTTCTTAAAATCACTCTTCTAAAGACTGATTAGGCCTGTTAATTTAGCAGGATCTTGAGACAACACCTGTAACTCTGCCTGAAAGCACATTACAGAAAGCAGACCTAAGGCTCTTTAATCTGGAGATCAGCAAGAGAAGTTTGACCTGGCTTTATCCCATTAACTAAGACTGAGATCAGACTCTAGAAGCTCTGTCTAAGAGAAGTATTTCAGAAAGTCAGAGAAGATGGAGTTTTTCTTAACTTAACAAAAAAACAAAATAAAAAACAAGCCTAATTGTTCTGCCAAGAGCATACAGTATGTAGTCTAGCCAGAAGTTGTGGTTCTAGTTGATTAAACTATTTCTGCTAACTAATTTCAATTAAAACTAGAAATATCAACATTTGATTAATATACAGTATTGTACAGATATTATTTAAATACTATTACAATTATTACTGTTGTCATTGTTTACATTAATAATGAGATGAGACATGGATGCTCCTGATCCCAAGACAATATATGTGTAACCACACTGTGCATGCTCATTTACTCTAGTTCCTGGAGTTTTCCTAACAGGCAGTATGGACTAAAAAAAAAAATATTGTACTACATCTCTGTGATTCTACCGTACTCTGGGATGGTATTCCCTATTTCAAATATAGATTCTTTTGGCTTGACCTTGCTTTGTAAAGTTGTGATACTCAGAAACAATACACATTCGAAATGATCATAAGAACCTATTATGAGAAGCCTGGGCAGATCTATTTCTGATTACACAACATCATCTCTGACCTTACCCCTTAGAAGCATGAATATCATTGACCTCACATCCTTGTTTCACAGTCAAGCCAGAAAGATTGGTTAGGCATGACTGATCTATACTGTGATCAGCTCCCAGTCCTAAAAGATGGTAAATGAGTTTGTTTAAAATACAAACACACTTCAATAGCACTCTTAGTGGAAGATTATATACTCTTTTCTGTCAACAGTGGAAGTGAAGCTCAGCTGAGCATTCAGCCTGAACTGTGATCTACAACTGCATAATGGCACCTTTTGGAGTCATCTTTTTAATCCTTTCCCAGCTTACATATTCTCCTTGGGCGTGGCTAGAGTCATGTAGTGTAAATTTTGTTTTTAAAAATCACTCCACCGAAATAGTGGAGTTGCATCCTACAGTTTACATCAGTGTTATTTGACAGCATGTCAGACAAGGTCATTTCTATCAGGGGTCTGTAAATTGTCAGATCTACACACATGTGTTAATTGTTACAGATCAGTGTTAATGTTTTTCTTCCCTAATTAGTGAGGTCTACCCACTGTGTTATAATAAGGCCACGTCTGCCCTGTAAGGAGTAGCCTGTACATATAACGTGGTAGTTTGATTTTTGGCAACAGGAGATCTAAAATGGCACCTATGTAGACTTTTTAGAGACAAGACACATTACATGTATAAATCTGGAGAAATCTAATGTGCAGAGACCTGAACCAGCCAGTGCTGTCTGCAGCCTTTTTATTGCTTTATTTAGGAGTAGAGTTTGCACTTATCGACCAATGTCACCAAACATTATCCTGCAGCTGTTCTCCGCTTGTGTATTTACCAGGAAGATGGCCCAGTGTCTGCGAAGTCCTCTTCCTGTTACCTTATAAGCTAATTAGCTGTTAAAAGGAGTCCTTTGTGAATTTTTCAAGCTTCGTGCAAAGTTTTCTGAGCATATGCTATTTCCCCTTTTTGTTCCTCATCTTGTCACTGGCAAAAATCTTTCTGTTCTTGCTTCATTTTTGATGGCAGCCACGAAGTTCAAGTTGGTTTACCAAGATCTGCTTGTTATGGTTTCGACAATTAATATTGTCCATGTCCTCTGTAAAGTTTGCTGAGGGTGGTAAAAAGTTTTAGAGGATTTCTCCTAGCTGGATAGATTGAGGGGGATAAAAACTCTGGTTTGATGTTGTTGGGGATCTCCATTATTTGCATCAATCACTTGTTAGATTTGGCAGACCGCCTGGCTACAGAGGCTCTTCGACGCATGACAGACTCATGGTAGTTACCATCTCTCTCTAGTGGCATTTGAAAATGTGTCCCCTGTTAAATTCAATAGAGGGGGAAGGGCTCAATGAAACAACTTGTGTATCTATTCTTTAAGTATGGAAAGAACTCAAGCTGCAACTTACACATTCTTAGAGACACCCAAGTCTCATTGCAGCTCCTCAGCCCTACTTTGTAAAGCCACGATCTCTGTTTTTGTCTACATAGTGGATTTTGGGTAAATCACAGAAACAAAAGGAGAATTGCACATTCTGTGTACCTTGCTGGTGTTAAGGTTGGTTAGATATTATTGCTAAACCTTTATGAAGATTTTACGTTTGATTAAAAAAGTGAAACATCCCCGAAGGGGGTAAATCTAATACATCCGTTTGGCAGTGTTTTAATTTGTAGTTGCAGCATATGAGGTGAGAGCTTCAAAGCTGATATCAATTTCATGCTTCTAGGTGGTAATTCAATGCACATCACTGGTGCTTCATTACATTCGCTTGCTTTACAATATGCAAAGCTGATAAGATCATAATATAATAACATTGACAGTGCTTTTGGATGAATGAATCAGCAGAAATTTCAGGGGTATGAAAGTAAATGAAAGACCTTATAGTCTAAAGGCTTGGATCCTGCGTTACCACCACCATCCGGCAAAACATCTGCATCACTTGAATAGCTGTCAGACAATCAGCCTCACAATCCTCTATACCCCACTTCTTAAAACTTTGTAAGATATTTAGGGTAGCTGTCCCTGTGTCATAAGAAGACAACAAGTCACTCTTACCTATATCCTGATGTTTAGAGGTGGTAATTCACATCCAAGTTGCTTGACACTGCTGTGGACTGCTTCCATGTGTATTTAACAATATCGCCAGGCAGCAGGAGAATTGAAATTTGTGTTTTTTAAAAAGGGAAACAAAAAAAAGGTGGGGTGATTTCAATGCTCACATTAAACAGTTTTTACATAAAGCAAGGGTTATAGTTACAACCTTTTCCTCACATCAATATCCATAATACCGAATATTGCTGCAGTACCTCGTTCAAGATAGCCTGGTGTTCCTGGTTATACATATTCTACAAAGAACATAACAGAAAAGTATATTTTCATACCTGCTTAATCCAAAGAACATGTGTGGACTAAATGACAAACTCCCACAACCTGTCTGATAACTGGGCAAGAACAAAGAGTTGGCATCTAGTTTCACAACAAGGGCAGAATCCTCATTCCATAAGGCCGAGGAGTGTCATCCAGTTTTCTGAAAAGGAAGATTACCTATGTACCTGTATAGCCTTACATCTATGGAACAACCCCATATCACAGTGTTTTCAGCTAAAAAAGACGGGCGCCAGTCACCTATCAGCCATGGCTCTCTAAAGCCCTATCCATTACACATTTTGATGAGGCTCATAGACTTCCCAACACCATGCTTCCTTAAAAGATCCAACACAAGCTGATCCAGCTAGTCCTAATGACTGATATTTTGTTGCAGACTGACAGATTAGAACCTCTGTTGACCCAATGCCAAGAATATATATTTTCAGAATTGGAAATGTGAATAAAACATAGATTTTTTTGCTCTTTGCTCTGCTACCAGGCTTATTAACCATTAATCTTGTGTTCAAATGTGGTAGTTGTTACTGGAAATCTATATCCAGCACAAACATCCAAAAACAATTCACCCCACCTAGATTTAGATTACACAGACTATTCTTTCCAATTCACCCCCTCATATGTCTTCAACATTTCAAATATGACTGTATAGACGTCTCCCAGTAGAACTCTTGAGATGATAGTACAGTTGCAGCAGTTTTCTGTTCTATGAAGTTTGGCCCAATCAGTCACCTTTCTGTTTTCATGTATACTGACCTGAAATCACAGTGAGAGTTATGCTAGCATGTGTTTTAGTTCTGTCTTGCTTAACTTTCCACTTAAATGTATAAAATGGCCATCACAGCATCTGATAATCACAAGAAGGATCCACACAATTGAGCTGTATTCTGTGACCTCTGCTTTCCTTCCACACAAAAAGCAAAGCTGGATTCTCTGCACCCATGACTGGTTAATCCTAGTACTTCTAAATAACCATTCAGCAAGACATACATTTTTTTTTCATTTAATACAAGATCTAAACATACAAAACAAACTACAAGTGAGCAAGACATGACATGTTACCACTTAAAACTGGCGCCATGGTGTAATGTAATGATTTGGGCAAAATTATGGCTTACTCTTTCTTTAACAGTGTGTGCAGTTTTCTGAGTTAGAAGAGGAAAGTTAACAAAGCTAGGGAAAATACAGAGAAGAGCTGCTAGACTTAATTCAATAACTGTGGGATGTGAACAATACGGTAAGACCGAAGGAGACGAAACTTTTCAAAAGTGAAGAAACACAAACTTAAAAGTATGAAAACAATGAGTGAGAATGATGTCAGAGGTTACTTTCAAATACAGTCTTTTAGAGAGCACAAAAGAAAGAAGATTTCAAAACCAAGAATTAAAGACAGATATAACTAGTTTTTCACTGCAACTTAGTGACATTCAATTCTTAACCCTAATTTATTTAAAAATGCTTCCCCAATAGAAATTAATGGTTATTGCTGGGTTGCTAACACTTTCCTTATGTTTCTTATTTATAAAATCCTTTGGTGGGTGAACCATCCAGTAGAAGTATTAATGGCCATCAGCATACATTGTTAGTATGATTAAGGCTAGGCAGTACAATCTAACTTTTTGTTGTTTTTATTTATTTAATCCGTTTTAGCGTTTTACATGAGAATTTTATTAACAACAACATTTATTTATATAGCACATTTTCATACAAAAAATGTAGCTCAGAAGTCTTTACATAATAAAGAATAGAAGAATAAAAGACACAGTAAGAAAATAAAAATTAAATACATAGTTAAAGTAAGCTTGGACTACAAACTTGTAGTGAAATAAATAAACATTATAGTAAGATTTTAGTGTCCATGGAAGGATATTATGTAGTATGGAGTGGTTCAGATAATTTTCAGTTTTTCACTTCTTTCCAATTATTGGGCCTAATGAAATAATGAATATTATGAGTTATAGTTTATGCAAATAGAGACAATTTTGATTTTGCAGACGTTTGATATATTTCTTGAGCTTCTTCAGACAAATAATGTTCGTTCTCTCTGTCTGTCAAGTCCACCATAGCTCACTATTGACCACTCCTCAGTTTTTCTTCTGTTGTCTCATCTAAAAGCTTTTCTCCTAAGCCCTGTGTTAACAGGGTTTTTAGTGCTCTGTTAATTCTTGTCTTGTTTACGTAGATTATTTATATCACTTTTTTTCTCCTTACATTATTCTGTATACTTGGAGGTCAGAAACTAGAAGAACATTGTATGTTTTTATGGTTTCAGCACAAGCATTTAATATTTGTGGCCTGATGTGGATGGACTTTCAAGAGTAATGTATTCATTTTACTTTTAGATCTGCCTATATCTAACTTGTATAGATGTGGGGAGCTAAAGTTTATCCCAGTAACTATGGGCACAATACAGGAAGCAGTGTTTGACTAGGTGCCAGGCTTGTGCTTGGATGTGTCCCCTTGAATTATCAGTTGATTCAACCAGCATGCATCTTGGGAGTAAGTACTTTTGAAAAACCCCATAGAAACACAAGAAGAACCTGTAAACTTCAGTCAGTCAGTGACTAGTCTAGAATTAGAACACAGGACTCTGGAGCTACGCTAGGTTAAATTCCATAAATTACTGTTCTATTATATCACTCATTTTAAGAAAATGTTGTATAAAATATCTTTTGAACATATGTATATTTTTATGGAGATATTTTTTGCTTAGATATTTTGTATTTTATTTGAAATATCACAATAAATAGAACTAAATAAATTAAAAGAACATATGTAGAGATACTGTCAATCTATTTTTGAAGAAGATTGGTTTAAATTCTTATAAAGATGAAAAATGCTCATTATTATGGTTGCATACACCGCCTTTATTGATAGCACAGACATGGCTCACTCTAATCTGCTTCCAATAAAAACCTCCACTTCAAGTTCCCCGATTTTCTTTTGTTTTTCCTTTTATTTCACACATGCAACATCCTTTCTGACTCCATAGCTCTTTCTACCCATTTTTTTTTTTTGTGCTATGAAATGTAGAGCAGTAGGGCCTTTTGATTTAATTGGACCTAGCATGTACTCTGCATAGCGAGACAGACGCCTGTGGGCCACAAAGCCACCTGTCCAACTCCCTACTGGAGCGCAAAGCTCTCAAGAACAAAAGCAACAGAGTGACGGATTGAAGGAATTAGATAACCTGAAAACAAGTAGAGAGTAAAAACCATGTCCGCACCAAATGAATAAGTGCAGATAAAGGAAAGTCTGCTGTCCGAAAGGAGGGGGGAGGGGGTAATGGTCATCTGTCTCCAGGACAATGAAGTTTGCAAGCTCAGGATTATGAGGATATAGTGGAGGGGGAAGGGAAGGGCTAGTAGGAGTGGTTAAATGGAATAAATGGGATGGAAAGTCAGCCGAAAGCTGGCTTCAATTCAAATCTGACCAGCCTGTCTCCTTCTGACAAAATGCAGTTCTTTTCAGGTCAAGATTTACAGGGTCCGCCGCTTAAGAAACTTGTCTCATTTCGTAAAGATGTTTTGTCAGTAGCAGTTGGTAAGGCTGTCCCCCGCATGCCTTTGTCCATGGAAGTGTGCAGCTGTACCTTTTTAAAAAAAGAAAAACATTAAAAACAACAAAGGCAATAAAAGTCGACTTTGTTGTGTACAGCTGGAGGTAAGCAAGTACTATAGAGGCAACGTTAACATATTAATAGCATGCAGGAGATCTACAACAAAGTTAGACAGCAGTATCCCTCTCTGGGTGGTAAATGGCTCTGTTCGGCACCCCAGCAAGGCATAAAGTGCCCTCCATGTGTTCACTTGCTCCTTTATGTTTCAGCTTTTAATCTTCCAAGAGATGTTCACAAAATATCTGGACCAGGCCTATATAGGATCTGAATATCCTTCTGCTACACATTTATAATATTTGACTTTTAAGGTCTGACACAGCTCCTTGGCATTGGTAACACTTTTATAAAATGCATTCTACAAAAACTGAATTACAAATGACCAACAGCTACATCTGATGTGATTTCTGACTTTTCTTTGGAGTACTGCAAGGCTTGTGTTCACTATGAAAGGAGCTATGCAAAATTTTTAATTACATAAATCCTGCCGGGTTGCCCAGCTGCACTTTATATCTGAGCAAGCCTGGCGTCTGCTGCCTGCCTGTCTGAAATATCCACACTGAGAAACCTTGCTCCAAATGCAGATGCTTGCCATTGTTCTTCAACCTGCAGGCAGAGGGCCAACTCAAACTTTCAGGGTTATTGTTTGCTGAGTGGGCTGTGCCCTGTAGCTGTGAAAGCACCATGATCTTCTTTGACATGTGCTTTTATTGTATGGGCAGTATAGGGGGAGGGGAACATTTGGGTTTTCCTAATTAAAACTTCCACAACGGAATGCTGGTTTGCAGATTTGATTCTATGGTTCCCACAGCTGTTGCTGAACTCATGGCAAACAAGTCCATCACACCCGTGTCTACTGGTATCTTTTCTGAAGGCCTAACAATAGAGTATCACATATGGGATTTGGTACACTTGATGTGTGTTGTGGCAGCCGCCATTAGGTGCTTTGTCATTTCCCTGTTGTCTTTAGTGACAGAGTGCTAGGCTGTACAGCCATCTGCGCATCAGTATATGCTCTCATATGCACAGTGCCACTTTGTGCAGGGGAATAACAAAGCCACGTGTCTCTTTAGTATGTGCATGAAATACAATCCTACACACCCACATCACTGCTAAAACTAAATATAGACACAATAGGATCCAAGCTGGCTGTGTGATAAACATTCACCACGTAACAAAACTCTCAGCGCACTCTGCACCTCCACAACTGCTGCCCACTCCTCGCTTTTAAGCCTTGTGATGGAGGAAAAAATGATGTGATCACTGGTAATTCAGTTTTTACCTTTTTTATTTTTCCTCACTGATGGGGTGACCGGGCAAAACAAAAACAACATATAAAAAATTAGTTGACATGGTGACACAAATGTTAATGCTTTGACCTTGCAACGTTCAACTTTTGGTCATAGCCTTTGTGGATATAGCATGTTCACCTAAGATTTTGTACTTTGGTCTCCTTTCACATCCTAAATATGTGTGGGTTAAGTTAATAAAAGTTAATGGTTATTTCCACTCTGAAAAGAAAAAAAGTAAAAGACAATGTTTTCGGAGCCTTGATCAGGTGTGCAAGTGAAAAAAAAACACAGGTACGTTGTCTCCTTCATCTTCTTTTCTTTTCAACATGAAATAGCCTTTTTTACTGCAGCCTTACACTAACTCTGGTTAGGCTAATAGAAAAATCAAAATTAGCTCAGTGGAAGTGAATGTGGCCTCTGATAGTGGCATCCCACTGAATTAACGCCTAGTGTCTGGTGTAGTTTGTGCAATTTCTCCTGCCCTGCAACAGGCAAAGCAATTAATTAAAAAAAAAAATGGACAGATGCATAATATACACAGATTATTTACAGTAATCTCCATTTTCTGTTGTGTGTACAAAATTAGTGGTGTACAGAAATTGTGTGTGTTTATTATACGGTATATGCCTACTTAGTCCATTGCTGGGGCAGTGCTGCAGTGATATCAGGTGCTAGGCCCACTAACACACACACACAGAGTCTAACATTAGAAGAATGTTAGGCTACTCATAAGTCAACCTGTAGTATTAAAATGCAAAACACCCAAGTAAATACTATGTAACTCACATACAAAATATGTATAATATATAAAATAACAATTCAATAAAAAACATACTAAGCTCATAAGATGATTTAATAATTGAAGAAAACAACAGGAAAACCTTCTGTAATATTTGTTTACAGTATAAGAGATGGTTTCTGGGTGTGTCAGAATAAATACTGTACTAGTTTCAGTAGGACTGCATTGGAGCAGTATCAGTACACTGCTAGTTCTTATATTTGTTTATTCCCTACCATCAACAATTCTTCCCTCACATCACTTTAGTAATCTAGAAAACTAAATTAATATAATGTTAAGAATATTGGTCATAGTAAATAACCAAATTAATTTGTGAAAACCTATAATTAGTATTAAACAGTTAAACTAACTAAAGATAGTGAAGCACATATAAGTTGTAATTGACCAATTATGTACAATACATGATAAAGCCAGATTCATTTCCATTTTATCTTACTATAACTACTAAAGCTTAGGAGTTCATGATCACACTGGAAAATAGCGTTGTGTTCATAAATAAAATGATACCTTTTTTATTGTGAAAAGGACACCGTATATTCATCCATACATTGCCTTATCTATTTCAGTGTCATGGGTTCTTTTATCCAAATAATGCCTATCTGCTAAAACAGGGTGAGACAAGGACAAAGTGCATTTTGTTAATTTAAACTGTTGGCCAATAAAGATAAAACACACACAATTAACATGCCTTTCACATGCAGACCCTATTTATGTTACTTGAGTACGCAATACATCTGTGATGGCCAAGCTGAAAAGTTCCTCTTCTTTAATGGCTCCATATGGTTATCTTTGTACATTCTCTGTACTCATGCACAGGTCCTGGAGCATCTGCTGAGGTCACCTATTTGTCTGCATTTTTGTCCTAGCCTAGATCGGGGTCTTCAAAGTCAGTCCTGGAATGTTTGCAGTGACTGCAGGTTTTTGTTCCAAGCCAGTTTCTTAATGAGAAGTCAGTTATTGCTGTTGAAGCACTTATTGCTTGAGCAACAGTTGTATGCTTCCTTTTAGTTGTCTCCCTTGCTAAGATTCCCCACCTTTAATTGCTTATTTTAGTCTTAAACAGATGTTTTTATTTATCCCTTATTAGCAATGAATACAAGGCACCAGCAAGTCTCCATTTAATGTGCTTCCATTTATATCTGTGTGTATTTGTTATGACCTGCCTGGTTTTAATAAAATAATTGAAATGGAACTGAAGAGAATAAAGGACTGAGAATTCCTCATCTACTTCAAAATACAAATCATTGGATGATATTTTTGGGAAGGAAAAAATTAAAAACTGCAATGTAAGAATGACCTGACATAGCAGAATGAAAAAAGTAACACATTACAAAATTAAATTCTATCTCTTAATGGTAAGGATTGGTTTTCAATCAACTGGGTTGGAACAAAAACCTGTAGCCACTACAACCCCTTGCCTAGATGATTCATTTAAAGGTGTAGAGACACAGATCTCATCATACAAGTTCCTCCAACTAATCCTCATAATGTCTTTCATGTACACTAGTTGAATGATTTATTTGTAGAGAAATATACATATTTGTGTGTGTGCATAAATTATATATTAAATATGTTGTGTAAATATTATATGTAGCATCAGTTGTGCAGCTGTCTCGGGATGAAAATGATGCACTACCTGCCTGCTGGATAGCAGCGTCTAAACCCTTGGCTGGCACCTGTAGCCTCAGACAACTGACTCCTAGCTTCACGGGATAGCTGTCAGCTTGTCATTCAAGGTGGGCAGATGGAATATCATCCAAGCCAATGCATTTGATGGTATGTTAATGACTTTTTGAAGAGCTTGCCTCCCTTTTCCAACCTCCCCCACCCCATCCCTCCCTTTTATATTCTCCCTGCTTGACCAAAGTGGACTCGCTCTGTTGACCCGCTTGGCATCATTCTTTGAAGTGCCCTCCCCAGGATCTTAGAGATCAGCTTACAAGGAGGAGGAGCGTGTGATTGATTACTGCACCATGAAGGTAGTTCTACAGAGCCTGGGAAAGGGACACTTGTAACCTGATTCCATGTTTGCAAAGAAAAGTGGACTCTGAACTGCTGACCCAACAAGTCTGAGGCTGCTGCTCAAAGCTAAAGATTTGAGAAGTCTTCCTCAGTTCCAACTTTGATGAAATGACTTTGCATTGGTTTGTTTTGACGGCTAACTCTAGATAGTCCAGCCGCCAGGTTGACACTTTGGGCAATGTTCATACATGTTCAGTTCTTTTGTAAAATAATAAGGAATTTTGCGTGTTGTAAGATTTTCCTCATGCAGCACTAATGTGAGTGTGAGGATAGTGTGAATGTTGTTTTTGGACTCTGGAACCGTGAGGCTGAAGTGATAACCACCATACCACTGTGTATAATATATCCAGCATTTTTGTCAGCAGGCGGACACAGTTTTTAGGGAAACGAAATACATTATAGGTAGATGAATGGTAAGCTAATAGTACGAGAGCATGCTATATTCAAATAATAAGCATACTAAGAAATCCTATGTAGCCGATACACAGTAATAAGCTGTGCCAGTACTGGCTCTTGGTGTGCGTGCCTATATCTCTTTGTTTGCTCTCCTGGGTATTTAGGTTTGCGTGCAGGTAACACTCCTGTGTTCCCTCAGGCTGTTGCATGTGCATGCACCTGGCTTTCAAGATGCCAGCTTTTGAATAAGCAAATATAGTGGAAGTTTAGGGCTGCTGACTATGTTTTGTTTTTGCAACACACAAAGGCTTACTTGACTTTTCCGGGCAGGTGTCATATAAAGAAATTTTGGTCACAGTAGTAAATGAGGCCTCAACAGTGTGTTTACAATTGAATGGTAAAAGCCAGGGGAGATGCAGCTGTCTGCATGTGTGTTCCTGGCACTGCTTTCACCTTTGGGTCCTTCCATTAAAATCTTAAGTATATCTCTTGCTTCCCTTATTCAAATGAGTACTCGGGATACTAACCTGTTTGGGAAATACAAGCTGTCTTTTCACAAACTGCCGAACAGTTTGTCCATGCAGGAAGGGCAAGGCATTTCCTGCTAGGGTGGGAGGCAGTCTTATCTTTTTCCTGAGTTATGTCCTATTTCCAAGCCCTGTACAGCGCCTAACTGTACCTCAGCAGTTGCAACTATGAGGCTTGCTCTAGCCTCCTGTAGTTTCCTGTCTCTGAAGAGAAGTGTGGGAACCATGTCAAAACTACAGAGAGTCTCTTTAACCTTGTAACCATTTTTTGACTTCCACAGAGGTGGACCAGTTTACATTACATTTATTTTTCAGTGATTTTCAGCCATAGACTTGATTTACGTTATCTTGGCCAGTTCAGGGTAGTGACAGCATGGTCCTGCGATAAGCAGTTGTGTAGTCTGACATACCCAGTAATTCTGTCCAGTCAGACTTACCCGAACAAAATCCAACAGGTTTTGAAGCTCTGTGTGCATGAGAGTTGACAACCAATGAGCACCCACCCAAAAGTACAAGGTATATAATGCTGCACGAGGAAGAAGGAACATAGGTGTTTTGGACCTTGCAAACAGAAGAGGGGTTTGTCTGCCTGGTGTCCCTGTGACAGTCTATGTCGGCTCCATGCTCCCTTGTTGCTTCTGGGAGCCTCTTCAACCCAAAACTGTCGAAAGTCATAACTGAGATGAGCTAGGCAAATGAGGACACACACATGCAGCAAAGGGTAGTGCAAAATGTTCAAGTGCTTTTATAAAAATAACTTATAAATTAAGTTATTCCAAATAAATAGTTCAGTGCTCCAAGCCCTCAATAAATAAATAATCCATAAAATTGTGCACTCTGTGGAGGTTAAAACCAAGTTCAAATAAATATCTGTTAAAACCGAGGTGAAAAAATATAAAGGAGGAGGCAGTTTTTTAAAAATTTCGTCAAAGGTGCGTCTTTTCTAAAACTAGCGTCTCCTGCTTATACAGCATGGAATCTTGCAGCAGAGGAGACACCCAGACTTATGTGGTAGCCTGCTATGAGCGCCGGGTTACTCCAGCTACTCCATAAAAATGCTGAGCTGGAATGGCCTACTTCAGCCCCAGAGCATTGGCCCAATGCTCCTCTAGCGGCTCTCCTTCCAATTCCCTGCCGCCTCTTCTCTGCACCCTGGCATCCCCTGATCCTGCCTTCATTGATCATTTTCCTTTAACCTCCTTTCTGCTCTCCTTCTTGGACATTTCCTTTCCGTTCTTTTCCATCCCTCTTCTTCCCTTTTGCCATGCAAACTCCTTTTATAATTATATGTCTAATTGGGATAAGACGTGACACACTGTTCTCTCCAAGGTGCAAATGAGTCACCTGACTTACACTTGCGTTCACACGTGTGTCACCCAGGCACCTCAACCATCCCCACAGCGGAGCACACACATGCACACCCACACTCCATTGGAGCCTGCACACTGCTGGTACCTGATTATTTATATAAAATCCACTTTACACCACGGACTACTTATCACAGTCTCATGTTTTATATATCAACAGTATGGAAAAAAGAAAAAATAGCACTACTTGTCATACCTGTAAAGTCTTTTTTACAGGTTAGTAAAGTCTCCACATGACCACTGGCTCCCTGAGATGGCACGTTATTGACTCAGAAAAAGATGTGAACTTGCAGTTCTTTGAAAATGTGAAATGGTTCTGACAAGTCATCACACAGTTGTGTAATATGACATCCCTAGCAATTTCTAGTCGTTTATATTGACCTACTCGGGCGATGACATCAGCATCTGCAGTGTTCAGGTTTGACATCTTTTCTAACTAGAAGTCATGTAATGTGACATCAGCTTAACACAGTTTTCAGTGTATCTGTTTCTTAAAGTCTGAGTGGAATAATTTCGTTTATGTTGAATTTCTAACAATTACAATACACTGGAACAATGAATCATTCACACATATCTTTCATCCACATTACAAATTACTTAACAAACTCAGTTATAAACTACTTACAAGTTAAATTGGAACATGGAAAGTAA
Source organism: Polypterus senegalus (assembly GCF_016835505.1). Taxonomy (NCBI): domain Eukaryota; kingdom Metazoa; phylum Chordata; class Cladistia; order Polypteriformes; family Polypteridae; genus Polypterus; species Polypterus senegalus. Next base: position 11,513,439 of record NC_053161.1, on the reverse strand, counting down.
TAATAATAAATTTGGAAAATTTCCCAAATTTAAAAATATAAAAAAAAACTGTCAGTGCCAATAATAATAACATACTACTTTGACATTATTTTACTTTTCCAAGATTCATTTCATTATGTTTCATGTATATAGCCATTTGTAGCATCATCTTAGACCTACTTAATCCATTTCAGGGTCATGAGGCCAGAGTGCATCCCAGCAGCATTGGGCACAAGGCATGAATCACCCATATAAATTGTTCCTGTTCATTAAAAGAGCCTACTCACAGTCACACACTCTTAGTGGGGCCAATTTAAAGTCACCAGTTATTATGTCTTTAGAGATGTGCCAGGAGAACTGACAAAAAGCATTAGTGGAAAAATCTAGCAAAGACACTGGGAAAAATGTACAAACTCAAGACAGACAGCATCAGGGTATAGCACTTGAACCCAGGACAGTGAATCCATGAGGCAGCAGCACTGACTCTTACAGCATTTGTGTTGGTCTAAAGGCATTTTATCAATATCTTAATAATATTTTATACAAGACAAGACAGGGGTTCATGGCTTGCTGCACTAGCCTGTCAATTGATCTTGTGCTTCCACTTGCTGTGGCTCATCAGCTGTCCTACTGACTGGGGTGAAAGGCGTCTACTTTATTCATTCTTGGCACATTGAGAAAGTATTCTGTTCTTTACTATTAGATCGTATGCATTTTTCATTTTTAGCAAGTATTCTCTGCCGTTCCTTGTCATATTTTTAGAACCCATATTTTCACGTTTGTGAAAAGTTTCAAGTAGTTATACAGATTATTACATCACATTTTTGTTTCATTTTACTTTCCACAGATATCATCTCAGGATTGCAGTGGCTGCTACTTAGATGGACTGAAAGACAGAAAACTGGACCGTAGTCAATCACAAGATCTTCTCGATGAACCAGAAAAGGGCAGATTGAGGCAAACACTTTCTAGCTTTTCATCTGAACATTTGGAGTTGGACCAGAGGTGTCACCTTCATAATGACTCCGTCACAACTGCCTTTCCAGGGGACAGCCAACTCGACTCTGACTCCAGGCCCAGCTCTGGTAAGACTTGTGTGAATTTTGTAGGTTACTCACCTTAGAAATATAATTCAAGGGGAACACTTGAGACTATAGAAGGGAAGTGGGCCAAAGCTTGAGGCTGAGAAGCAACTTTACAAGGGTGGTTGTTATACACAGTAATGTTACAAGGAGAAATAATCAACACAGTGCATTGCGAGTGGTGGTCAGTTTAAGAGGCAGGGAGGGAGCAAAACAAACAGACAAAGGTTGAAATCAAGAAAATGGGGTAAGTGAACTTGTATCAAAATAAGAGGCAAATTGAACCTGGAAATTTTAACAAAACTAAGTTTAATAAGTGTTCAAAAAATTGAACATCTTTCACATGATGTCATATACCAAAATAGAAGAAACAATATCCAAATAGACTGATTAAGAAACAATTTGATTAATTAGCAAAAGTAAATCATAATGAGAAAAAGCAGGGAAAATGTATCCCCCAAAGGAAAAAAACTGAACAAAATCAAAAGTATATTCTGAATAATTATTCACAAACTAAAGGGTAAAATCCAAACCTCAAAACTAAATCCTTAAACCATTCACATAAATAAAACCAGTAACTAAGCCACAACAATAAAGAAGACAACTAAACTGAAACAGTACTTAACCATAAAGGCTGTCTTGATTGTGAGAGAGAAAGGAAAAATACGAAACCTGGAGAAAGGGGTAGGAGAACAGAGGAGGAAGCCAGAACAAAAATGGAGCTCATTGCCGTAACACCTACATAAGACCACACCTTTTTACTTAATTGGAAGCCCTTCAGATGACTGCACAATACTGATTAATAATAATAATAATAATTTTTGTTCTTTAGGTGCAGTCAATAATGAGATATTAGTTATCAATTAAAGGCCATGTCAAGTAAGACATAACTAACATAGCTGAAGAAAAAACAGAGGAAAAAGTAGAAATCAATAAAGATCAGTTAAAAACCTGACAGTTGCTGCCATGATACCAGGTACATGTAGACATGTTTCCCCAATGCACAAAATTATGCAACCAGTGATGCCTGGCATGATAGAAATGTTTAAAATGTCCACCAGATCCTTCATATGTACCTGTTAAAAACTATTCTACACTTGCATAATAACTGGCAGGTTTACGATTCATCCATTGAGACACTGACAGAATCTTGTTTTTCTTCTTTAAAATGTCTTTGAATGTAAAGTAGTTGTTGAGAAGGTAATCTGATGAAGTTAGACTCTTCATTTATGACCCAAGCTTTTACATTTTTGTTTCCCATTTTAGGTTTCTATTCTGTTAGTGGTAGTTCTCTATCCAACTCTTGCACTTCAGTGTTCAGTGAAGGTCCTGCGGGGTCTGGCTGGAATGTGCAGTCCAGACCTCGTTCCACAGACGACAGTGCTACCCAAGGGTCAGAATTCCGACTGCAGGAGCAGGGTGGACTCGCAGGAAGTCGAGAAGCCAAGAGGCCAGTCTCTGCAGGTGAGAAAAAGTCATTAGTCCTTCAGCAGAAACCAAGACTTTTAGGTCTGAAAACTTGGAGTGTTTTGCACTGGATTGTAGTTGACGAAACACATAATGGTGAAGCTTAAAAAATGTAGACCTTGCCTAATCAAGGAGATATGTGACTGATGAAGATATGTATGCTAATAGAAGACATCAGGGTCAAAATTCTGTTGTCAGATATTTTGTTTCTTTCATTTCAAACTTTATTATTTACTTTATCAATATACATATTTTTGTGGGAGTGTTACAGAGCCATGGGGCTTCATTCTGGACATCTGTCCGTAAAGATTTTTTTGAATGTGTAATTGAAGGTGAAGTTTAATTTTGTTTAAATTACCTTGAATTCTTTCCATTCTTTTTAGGTGACCTGGATCTGTTCTATGGCTTCATTTCTATTGCCGAACTCTGTCCTCCAGCTAGATCAGTTGCAACTGCTGCTGTAGCATGTGTCTCAATTTCCTCTACTGTGCAGCCTCAGCTAAGTTTGGATCCCAAATACCGATCAGATTTGATCTCCCGGAACACCAATGAAATCTATCACTATCCTAGTCCACTCCATGCTGTTGCACTCCAGAGCCCACTGTACACCACCGTGTCTGAGAATTCAGGTGAATCAAAAGAGGACTTGAATGAGGACAAGTCTGTTAATACGTCTGTTGCCACCATCACTCCTGTATTGCCAATGAAAGAACATGAAACTGACTCAATCCTCAGATCTACAAATCTAAGTGGCAATTCTAGCATACTAGCCTCTCCTGGGCTAAGCTGTCCTTCTGAGGTCTCCAAAATGGAAAAATACATTTCCAAACTGGTGGTACGTTACAGATGCCGCTCTGCCACCACACCTTTCAATTTAAAAAATGGAATCCCAAAACAAGAAGTTGACCCTTCTATGGTGTCACACCAGAAGAGTCTATCAATGTCCTCCATCTGCAGTGGCAGCACCTCATCCACTATGGTGGGTGGCACTATCAACTCAGTCAGTTCTCTTAACTCTGTCAACTCAGTGCAAAATGTGAATGTCAGTGCCAACATTGCCTGGAAAGGTCGTCGTAGGATATCCACATGTTGCATGGTCAAATCTCCAGAAGGCCCTGGGACTGAGGGGCTCCGGACCTCTCCAGGATTCCAGGAAAGCTGGCGCAACTCCAACAGTCCTTCAAATCGAAGTTCCGTTATCTCCTTGTCTTTTGATGAAAGTGCTGTAAACTGGGGGTCAAAAAGGTCCAGTGTGAATAATGCCTCCAAGCCAGAAGACTTCTACTGCCATACGCCTGGGCTTATGCCGGGAGTAGATCTTTTGAAAGAAAGAGATGAGGAGTATGAGTGTGACAAGGAAAATGTGGCTTGGGAATGGAACAAACTACCCAAGCACTTGCAGGAAAACTGTACATCAGATGGTAACTTCCAATACTCTAGACCATTTTATAAAAGAGCTACATCTTTAAGGTGGACCAGTTCTGATACTGAGCAACTTTATCAAGGCAAGCATGCCTCCAAGGAGCTTGTGAAGGCTTCTACAATTAGTGGCCTGAATGGTATGTATGGAGTGGACTGTTACCTTACAGAGAGACAAACTCCAGTTCTCTTGACCAATAAAACTACTGCCTCTGGCAGTATGTCTTCAAAGAATGGCCCGATAACCAGCAACTCCAAAAGGAAGATTAGTTTCCGAAAGAGACTGGAAGCCCTGGTTATGGGTAAAAGAAGTAGCTCTGGCAGTCGCTCCAGCTCTGAAATGCACCTCAATTCTTTTAGTGGAAAAGAGAACAAGAAGAAATCTCAGCTCTTCCGCAGCGAATCTCACAATGCTTTAGTGAATTCCCGGAAGCAGAGGTGGATGTCAGTGATGGAGATTTCGAGCCATGCAACAGGAGAGGGAGATTGTATGAGGCGGCACAGGGATCAGTTATTTCAAGATACCAGGAAATACCCATCTCGAATTGGCCTGATCAGCAACCAGAGAGGAGCATTCTGCCAGGATGCAAGGTTTGTGATTGACTCTAGTCAGATGGACCTCGCCTCTGGCTGCCTGTTTCAAGGTAGTCAAGCCAGCCTGTGCAGTATAAATGGCGAATATTGGGGCGTCCTTCACTTGCGGCCTGATTATGAAAGCCGGGTTAGTGATGAAGAGTCAGAGACAAGACTGTACAGAACAAAATCTTTCAGGGAGCTGAGGAAGAAGGTGTTCAGCTCTATGAGGCCCTTTTCTTTTAAAAGTCAGAGTCTCAGGAAGTAAGAAAGTCGGAGTATGTTTGGATGTATTTACTCACAAACTTCGGTGTCTGAGCCATGGTAGGAGGAAAAAGATACACCGCTTGGGCTTCTCTTTCATGTAAATGTGAGGCACTCCAAAGTAAATAACATAACCGGCTATTTATGAACTGCACTGAAGATTTCTTAAAGAATAACTTTGGAGGACAAGCCCAACAGATCCCAAGAACTCTGCTGATCTTGTTGAGCGCATTTTTCTGTTCTCAAACTTGTTGCCAAGATTTAACAAGAGCCCCACTTTTAGGGAAGGAAGTAAAAAAATAGTTTTCATATCTACTGTAAAATATATATATAAATTATAAATATTTGTGTTTTTCAGTTGTTTTTCTGTTTATAAGTGAGACGTTGGCCCATCGGTTGTAGTGGGCACATTTATTTTCTGCAGTTGACGTTTTCTAGTTTGAAATATATGGAACCTGACATTCCCATTGAATTAATCTGTTCAACTGTAAAAAAAAGCCTTGGGAAACAAAATGCCTAGAAAATGAAAAATTATTAAATGGAATCAGCTTTTCTCTGTATCAATGACCAAAAACTTGAATGCAAGTTTAATTATTAAAAATGTGATGCCTTAATTTTATTTATGATTTAAGTAAAAGAAAAAAAATTCCTTACGTCTATGAGTTTTTATTTTCAACACCGTCCTCGTACATGTTGAGGTCTTTGTGTAAAAACTGCAAAATAACGGCTGTCTTCAAAATGCATGAAAAAATAATCAAAGCAATGAAATGACTAATCTTACATTTTTATAGTGATGAACACCATCCAAAAGTGTTGTACAGACACTGTTAATACAAGTCCCGTTTTTACAATTTGGAAGCACATGCAGGTTGTGCTTTTCTCACAGCCAGTGGCTAAAGTGGCAATCTTGTGTGCATTGTAGCCACTTTTCCTCCTTATAGCAATTAACATGAACTGCAGCTTTGATGACAGAAAGTGGTCAATTTTCTGTTATAGATTTTCAGAACTGTTTAGTTAGGAGACTGTAGCAGTCAACAGGAAGGTGTGATTGCTTCACTCTACAATTAAAAGTACAATGATTCACAAAGGATTATTTGAAAATTATTTAAAGGAAAGATTTCCCCCAGGTATACTTGTTCCCTTTTATAGGATCTATGAAAGTAATAAAAAGGTTAAATATACACTGTAAAAGTATTTCTTGACTGGCAATTAAAAACACATATGGGCACTTTGTCCTAGGGCACAAAGCAAGGCTGGTCTTGTTTGGAGAACGTTAAATAAATCATAACACCTAGGTATAAAATGTGCCTTCATGATAGCTTATCAGATAGGAGTCCCACTTCCAAGGACTTGCACATACAGTCTGAGTCCTGAGTTGATACAGTGCCTTGTATGTGAAGCCTGCATAATCTGATGTTTCTATGGGTGTCTGCAGCAACGCTCATTCCTGGCCTGCATGGTATATTATGCAGTTAAATGGTGTCCCCAGATCAATTGACAGGTAACTTTTCATCCAGAGTTGGCCCTTGTCTCATGCCCATGGTTCAGGCTTTTTTTTTTTTTTTTTTTAACCACAGTTTTCCCATTCTGTAATATTCTGTAATCCATCCATCCATTATCCAATGCTAACTACAGGGTCATGGGGGGTCTGCTGAAGCCAATCCCAGCCAACACAAGGCGCAAGGCAGGAAACAAACCCTGGGCAGGGCGCGTGCACACACACACCAAGCACACACTAGGGACAATTTAGGATCACCAATGCACCTAACCTGGATGTCTTTGGACTGTTGGAGGAAACTGGAGCACCCGAAGGAAACCCACGCAGACACGGGGAGAACATGCAAACTCCACGCAGGGAGGACCCAGGAAGCGAACCCGGGTCTCCTAACTGCGAGACAGCAGCGCTACCCACTGCACCACCATGCCACCATATTCTGTAATGTTAGTTTTATTTTTATATATAACACAAGCATGTTAAGAGATCACTTGATTATAACCTGTGTGGAGATTTTGAACATGCAGCTATCAGTCCACACTGCCTTGATACAGTACCTTTAAGAGCATAGGCAGTTTGATAATATGATACTGGAAGCAGGTGAATGGGATGTACGTTATTAATGTTGGTCATGTAATTTATCAGCATGGGCCATCAAAAACATTTTTTTCTTGTCAGTCAGGCATTGTCTAACCCACTATATCCTAACACAGGGTCACGGGGGTCTGCTGGAGCATTTAGTATAATTTTGTATAACATTCACAAGAAAATAAATACTTCCTGCTATCTTTTTACATCAATTTTTTGTTTAGTTTTTGTATGTATGTTTATATATTTTACAGTGACCACCTTTCTCATTTTGTCTTCCCAAGGCTCTAATCCAGTTTCACTTTCTCATTTTCTTTTTTTCTCTTTTAGTACTATCCTCACTGTCTTGTTTTTTTTTTTTCATTTAATCTTCTCTGTGCAATTCTTTTTTTTCCTCTTCTTTCCTCTCCTTTGCTCTTTTAAAGGGTGGCCAGGAGATAGAATTTAAAATATTTGCTTCAAATACTTGCAGAAATATAATGTACACTCACCTAAAAGATTATTAGGAACACCATACGAATACGGTGTTTGACTCCCTTTCACCTTCAGAACTGCCTTAATTCTACGTGGCATTGATTCAACAAGGTGCTGAAAGCATTCTTTAGAAATGTTGGCCCATATTGATAGGATAGCATCTTGCAGTTGATGGAGATTTGTGGGTTGCACATCCAGGGCACGAAGCTCCCGTTCCACCACATCCCAAAGATGCTCTATTGGGTTGAGATCTGGTGACTGTGGGGGCCATTTTAGTACAGTGAAATCATTGTCATGGTCAAGAAACCAATTTGAAATGATTCGAGCTTTGTGACATGGTGCATTATCCTGCTGGAAGTACCCATCAGAGGATGGGTACATGGTGGTCATGAAGGTATGGCTATGGTCAGAAACAATGCTCAGGTAGCCCGTGGCATTTAAACGATGCCCAATTGGCACTAAGGGGCCTAAAGTGTGCCAAGAAAACATCCCCCACACCATTACACCACCACCACCAGCCTGCACAGTGGTAACAAGGCATGATGGATCCATGTTCTCATTCTGTTTACGCCAAATTCTGACTCTACCATTTGAATGTCTCAACAGAAATCGAGACTCATCAGACCAGGCAACATTTTTCCAGTCTTCAACTGTCCAATTTTGGTGAGCTTGTGCAAATTGTAGCCTCTTTTTCCTATTTGTAGTGGAGATGAGTGGTACCCGGTGGGGTCTTCTGCTGTTGTAGCCCATCCGCCTCAAGGTTGTGGGTGTTGTGGCTTCACAAATGCTTTACTGCATACCTCGGTTGTAACGAGTGGTTATTTCAGTCAAAGTTGCTCTTCTATCAGCTTGAATCAGTCGGCCCATTCTCCTCTGACCTCTAGCATCAACAAGGCATTTTCGCCCACAGGACTGCCGCATATTGGCTGTTTTTCCCTTTTCACACCATTCTTTGTAAACCCTAGAAATGGTTGTGCGTGAAAATCCCAGTAACTGAGCAGATTGTGAAATACTCAGACCGGCCCGTCTGGCACCAACAACCATGCAACGCTCAAAATTGCTTAAATCACCTTTCTTTCCCATTCTGACATTCACTTTGGAGTTCAGGAGATTGTCTTGACCAGGACCACACCCCTAAATGCATTGAAGCAACTGCCATGTGATTGGTTGATTAGATAATTGCATTAATGAGAAATTGAACAGCTGTTCCTAATAATCCTTTAGGTGAGTGTATAACATAAAATTATCCATTCCCATATCCAACTAATCCAACTCCTGGTATATCATATTGATGACAGTGAACACAAAAATGCATGTTGATTACACATATTTTTTTTGATGGAGGATGCCAGGAGAAGGTTTTGTAATTTACAGTCAGGCTTCTACATTATTAGAACATCTCCTTCGTTTCAGTTTTGTCTCATTTTTAAATGTAGTAATTTCTTACTGTCTGCATTTAAGTTGATTTAACCTCTTCCCTGTCCGCTGTTACCACTCACTGCTACTCCATGAGAGCTGGTCACACTTACTTCCTGGGTCACCAAACCTTCTGTCATCTCTATGTCTTGTTAGGCCTTATTACAGGACAGCTAGAAAGAAAGACTTCCCTCTGACTATTCTGCCATATGCAGTAAAGTGTCCCAGACCTAGATCGCATGGACAGTCCCTTCTTTTGCATGGAATGAGACAGCTGCATGAGACAGCCTCACTGTCGTGTGGTCATGTGCTATAAAAAGAATTTTACATTTGCTATGACAGCATGGTAAGAAGGTGAAGATTTTTATAAAGAAGATGATTCCAAGCTCCTCTATTCCATTTAACTGCAGGAAGTTTCCACTCACTGGCTGCATGTTTCAGTTTTCTGTCCCTCACTTTTTGGCTTGGATGATCTAATCCTCTGACATCTTGCATTAAGAGACTGGTTAAATGGCTAATAACTAGGTTTAATATTTTATTTAATCACAGTACACATAAGAAACCTTTCTATTTTCAGGTTAAAATTATCTGTAGATTATTACAGATAGCCGTTTAGGTTCATTCAATACTGTGTCAAACTAGAAAAGCACTACATAACATATTGTAAATGTTACGTTTTCTCAAACTGTTAGGCACAGTTCCTATAATTACGTTTGTAACATAACCCTTGTGGGTTGGTTCCTGGCTTTGACCCAGTGTTGAAAGGATAAGCTCTGGCTCACCATGACACATTAATGAATGATGAGAGGTTGAAAATCGATAGATCGCGTACCTCAGGAACTGGAGTTGCTGTATAACTAAGCTCGTTACAGCAGTCCGTCCGAACGCCAAATTACCACGTTCAGCTTGCACGCATGCGCACATACAGACTCCCGTACATAAGGATGATGGGAACATATATACAAAGCGGGAAAAGCATGTCATTTATACCCGCGTATTTGCAGCGTGCTCATCTGCACCCTGCAAGAAATTAACATGCAATAAATGTTTCATCCAATGAAATGTGTAAGATTTATTTTTCTAGCTGGAAAAAAACAAAATATATAACGAAAGACAGAAGAGTAAGTATATATAGCTTTTGTATATTTCCTAACATTACAACTTGGATTAATGGAAGCCTTGAAAATATTAATAGTACTTAAAGTGTGCACTGTTTTTCTTAGATATCACACTGAGAAAAATGTTTATCTATCTATCTATCTATCTATCTATCTATCTATCTATCTATCTATCTATCTATCTATCTATCTATCTATCTATCTATCTATCTATCTATCTATCTATCTACCTACCTACGGTATTATTTGGCCACCAGTGTCATTTCACAGCTTGGGTTAAAATCCTACCTGGGAACTGTGACTTCAAGATATGGGAAGGTGTATTAATATTAGTGCAAGGAACAAAATTATTTAATTATAGTTGATAGGTGCAAGTATATGCCTTACAATTCCAGAGCAACTAGAGTTTGAAAGGATTTTTTTTCTGAAATTTGTCATTGTTATACTTCATTTCTGCTTTGAATTAATTTTCTCTGATTAATATATAATATATATTAATATATTTTATATATAATATATTAATATATAATTTATAGTTGGCTTGGAACATTACAGAATCCTTTGCAATAGTTATTTGCTGCATACTTTTGCTATTGGAAGATTTCATTTTTATTTCACATTGTGGTTTCTTTGTCACTACTCAGTTTTTGCTGCTTTTTTGGAGGTTGGATATTATAGACTGTCATTAGGGTCACAAACCATGGAAGTCGTGTTTGTGATGTAACAAATAATATGCAGCATCCGAAACGGCAGATAAAACTCTCTGAATTAAAGACTTTCATGGTGTTTCTAGGTGTGGTTTGAGTTAAAAGGTTTGTACAGTAGAAAGTAGCATTTAACTTCAGTTTATGTATTAGGCATTAGTTACTAGGTTTGATGCTAATTATGAATTTGACACAAGAGTGTTTATAGACTACGATTCCTGTGATGTCCATTCTGAGATCCTTGAATTATTATTTCCCTAAACTGCCTCTTCTTGACAGTAATAGCACCTGCTTGATGTTTCTTGTGTAGTCACAATATTCTAAAGGGAAAATGAAAGGTCTGTGCAACATACAGTGTATTCAGAATGTATTCAGACCCCTTCACTTTCTGCAAATGAAGACTCAAGGATAATTAAAGCAAACAGGATACACCTGACCACAATCTGGAGCGCCAAAGAAAAGGGTCTGAATGGAAGACTTCAGTTTGTTATTATGGGTGGTTGAGTATAGATTGATGGGGAAGTTGTAGCAAATGTATCCGTTTCAAATGAAATCTACAATGCAGTAAAGTGAAGGGTTTGAATACTTTCTTTTTACTGTTACTTACTGTTCAGGTATTAAGAGAGGAATATCAGAAACACTCAAAACAGTAATGCACATCTTTTTCAATATTTTGTATCACACATTTATATTTGCACTTTTAATGTTTTTTGTTGAATGTTTTAAAAGCAAGCAAAATGTTATATTTCATGATTATTAGGGAGTTTAATGCTGAAGAATATAATAAATAAAAACAACAGTAATTTAATATGTGAACTGGTTTGTAACAGTTTCTCACTCAAATAAAATCAAGTTAGGTTAGGTAAAGGCTAGAAGCTAAATGAACCATGCAGACCACACATTTAATGAAGAAAGTGCTTTAAATAAGCAAAACAGTGAAGCTGAAGGTAGGACAGTGATCATGTTTTCTAAATACATATTTCCCAAAATGCTGTTATTGTATGTTATTGCTATGTTAGTAATTCTACACCAACAGTATTGCTCTGAATCATTAGACACATGACCCATGTTTTTCACACATTCCTACTGTCAGATGATGCCTATCATAAATTCCCAATCCAAGTCACTGCCACATGGTGATGTGACTCATATCTAACTTGACTTTACAGCCTGGGTGAAGTTACTCTCAAATCAGAGCATCAATTTCAGTAGTAAGGGGGAGGCCTTTTAAGAGATCTCCAAATAATCTGCACACTATTTGGAATGCTAATTCTACCCTGAAGGGTGCTTTTGGTTGTGGATACTTATGATTTGCACCCTATTTTCTGCAGCCATTAGCACTCCCATCTTCTGCCTGTTCAGACTCAATTGTCTTTCTTTATGACAGTCTATTCAAGTCACTCAGTTCCTGCAGTGCATCACAGCAAAAAGAAGTGGCCCTTCTCCAGAAAAGAAAGAGAAGCTGAGCCCCCCACTGCTAGCAGCATGCATGATGAACAACAAGTGGGAGCCATTTTTATCTTTCCTTTGTGCGTCATGCTGAAGCGGACAGCAAGATGCTGCGTCTCCTGCTGCTGAAGAGGCTCTATGTGACTGAGGTGAAGTGGAAAGGAAAAATATGCCTCTGATTTAGTGATTTTTTCACTTTCACAGAAAGGATGCAGAAAGAAACAGAATTACCTTATTAACGTAAAAAACAAAAGCAGGCAAAAAATATTTTCTAGCTGTATATGAACATTTAGAGCCAATACATGCTTTGTAAATGTTATGCCTCTGACCTACTGGGCCTCCAAACAGATATGCCAACCTTGCTCTTCAAGATTAAGAAGTAAAATGAAAATGCTAAAGGAATTAAAATTGACCAGCTAATTGGAAAGCAAATTCTGATTTAAATTTCTTCCCATGAAGCTACAGTCCTTGTTTTTTGTTTTCTATCTCAAACTCCTGCAGCCTAATTGCTGGTTCATTTAAATTCATTATATGCGGCAGTTAACTTGATGATTGTTTTTTGTTTATAATGTAGAGCTTCCAAATACAACCTGAAGGAATGGGGAGTGGCCCACAAGTTTCTTCTGATCAGCACAATTGAGACTTAGAATGAAAGTTTTTCTTTAAGTACCTTATTTTCTCCATTATAATATGAATTTCTATATTTACATAATATTTATTATTCTCGTCTAAGTTTATCTTGCACATTTGATATTTCCTAGTCTTCCTTCTGTGATTTTTCAGGATTATTTTGCCTTCAAAATAAGATTAATGAAAGCAATTGAGAAATACAAGAATTTCAAGAGATCTCAGAATGGAATTCAGACTACTTTGTTTTTCCACATCTGTTCAACTTGGATTCTGAGTATAAGAGGAAGGCTAGATTTCAAAAAACAGAGGCTGGAATGAAAACGCTAAGAAAGATTTGTTTCTAAGAGAAGACAGACAGGAAAAATTGTGCCTTGAAATCCAGCTATGAAGGTTAAATAGTTGATGTAATCATTCACCATCAAGAAGGCTGAGTGAAAAAAACTGATGATTTTAAACTGTGCTGCTGAAAACGATTGTTTTGCACACCATGAACCACAAGACAAACAGTTTTAGAGAAGACCAAAACCAACAGCACTGGTATCATACTGTCTATAGTAAAGCCGAGGCTTACAGTTTTGGTCAATCTGTGGAAAGCATGATACAGTCATGGCCAAAATTATCGGCACCCCTGGAATTTTTCCAGAAAATGCACCATTTCTCCCAGAAAATTGTTGCAATTACAAATGTTTTGGTATATACATGTTTATTTCCTTTATGTGCATTGGAACAGCACAAAAAACAGAGGAAAAAAAGCCAAATCTGACATCATGTCACACAGAACTCCAAAAATGGGCCGGACAAAATTATTGGCACCTTTTCAAAGTTGTGGGTAAATCGTTTTATTTCAAACATATGATGCTCGTTTGAACTCACCTGTGGCAAGAAACAGATGCTGGCAATATAGTCATCACACCTGAAGCCAGTTAAAATGGAGAAAAGTTGACTCAACCTTTCTGTTGTGTGTCTGAGTGTGCCACACTAAGCATGGAGAACAGAAAGAAGAGCAGAGAATTGTCTGAGGACTTGAGAACAAAAATTGTGGAAAAATTTCAACAATCTCAAGGCTACAAGTCCATCTCCAGAGATCTTCATGTTCCTTTGTCCACTGTTCGCAACATAATCAAGACGTTCACAACACTTGGCACTGTAGCTAATCTCCCTGGACATGGACTGAAGAGAAAAATTGATAAAAGACTGCAGGGTGCAAGGCAGAAAACAAACTCCAGGCAGGGTGCCAGCCCACCACATGGCAGACACACACACACACACACACATACCAAGCACACACTAGGGACAATTTAGAATCATGAATACACCTAACCAGCATGTCTTTGGACTGTGGGAGGAAACCAGAGCACCTGGAGGAAACCCACGCAGACATGGGCTGCTAGCACCAATGATGATAAAATGTAAGCTGAATAATGGCATAAAAAAAAATCACACAAAATGAAGACTTGTCCATATATTGTCATTCAGTAAACCACCAAAGGACAGTATCAGAAGATATGTCAACATCAATATCAAATACTTAATGTAAATTGAAACATAAATGGATATTCATAAATTGCTAAATCTCTGATATGTTTCTTGCTTTTCCCCATGGAGAACATTCCACCTTTCAATTGACTACAATAAACAGAAATGCCACAAATAGTTAAAGAACACCTCTTTACATACAATATGTCAGACCTTAAAGTGGATGGACAACAACAGGGAAAGGCCCTGTCATATTTCACTTCTGTCAGTTAAGAACAGTGGGCATGTGATTGCCAAAACTGGATAAACACAGTTGGGAAAAAATGTTGCCTTGTCTCATGAAACTTGATTTCTGCAGTGATGTGAAGAGAATTTGGTTCAGAGTCAGAATATGGTATAAACAGCATGAATCCATGGATCCAGCCTTGTGTCAACAGTTCAACCTGATGGTGGTTGTATAATGGAGTAGGGAATGTTTTTCTGGTACACATTAGGCTTCTTACTACCAACCGCATGTTGTTTGAATGCCACAGCTTACCCAAACATTATTGCTGTCCATGTGGATCTTTTTGCTGAAATATACTATTTTTCAAATGGTAACTTAGAGCAGGACTGTATATATATGTATATAGCTTTATGAATATCACACCTCACTTCGATTTTAAAAGTACAAGACAAAACAGTGAAATCAAATAGGTCGTCTTCTGTTTGATGTTCATGTTTCAGTGCATTAGAATCATTTCATTACATTGGGTGTAAAAGGCACTTTTTAAAATAAATGACTGATATACCATCCTGCCCTCTAGTGGGCACTGTTATGAACTGTACCTAGAGTCACCTGGAGTAGTCTTCAGGAAAATTATTATCTGCTACAAAATTGACCTCATGTGGTAAATGAAGCCTGTGAAGTGACTTGAGAAAAAAAATGATAATAATAATAATAATAATAATGTTATTTCTCATGCACACAATATATTTTTTGAGTGGTAGTAAATACCACTCATGAAGTAGTAAACAGCTGCTTGTACTCTCCTGTGGAAACTAGGTGCTTTAAAGTTTGTTTTTCATTTGTATTTGGGCTGTGGTAGATTTGCTTGCTTTCCCTACATATAGTCTAGATTTAGGTTTATAAGATCATTATTGTCATGACTACAGTACAGTACAGTACCTTCAAAGCCCTACATAATCTTGCCCCCCTCTACCTCACCCAGCTACTAGCTCCTTGTCGCTCTCTCAGGTCCGCGAGCAGTACTCTCCTTACTGTCCCACGCACCAGACTTTCCACCTTGTATGGCAGGTCCTTCAGTGCTATAACCCCTCAACTCTGGAACTCTCCTCCTCGGTCTCTCTGAGATTGCTCCTCTTTCTGCACTTTTAAATCTTAACAGAAAATTTTCCTCTTCTACAAAATTTTGTCATTTGTGTCATTTTTCTTTACTCTGTATGTAAAGCGACCTTGGGTTTGTGAAAAGCATTCAATAAATGTAACATTATTATTATTATTATTATTACAGTATCACTTGCATGATACAAACACAGCAATGCAGTCAAAATTCAAGTTTGAGGCATTTGTGAACATGATTTGATACTTATTTTTTTGTTTCTGCATTCAGGACATAAGTCTGTCCGTACAGCTACTCAAAATCCAATTGAAATGAAATTTGGCAGATATTAGCATAGGAAATGCAGTTTATAAGTTTTGTTTTGTTTTTCAATACAAGTTCTGATTATTTTATTGCACTTCAACAAGACATAATCTTCCATATAATAAAATAGTGACCTGTTACTTATAAATTATTAGCTCAATGATGACTGATATGATCCCACAGAAGAGCTAATCTACTACAAACTGCTGAAAAACTTGCTTGCCGAATACGGGTTATATGGGTATAGCCACAGACCAATCAGAGAGCCCATGCTGGCCCTTGTCCACCACAGGAAGCACTTATAATGGGCACATGACCATCAGAACTGGACCAGGGAGCAACAGAAGAAGGTGGCCTGATCTGATGTATCATGTTTTCTTTTTGATTATGTAGACAGATAGATGTGTGTACATCATTTACCTGGGGAAGAGATGGCACCCTGGTGCACTATGGGAAGAAGGCAAGTCGTTAGAGGCTGGGTGATGCTCTGGGCAATGTTCTGCTGGGAAACCTTGCCTACTGGAATTCATGTGGATGTTACTTTGACACATACCACCTAACTAAAGATTGTTGCAGGCATTGTACACCCCTTCATAGCAATGATATTCCTTGATGAAATATGACTGAGCGGTTCATACTTCTTATTTTGAGTTATGAACCTTATTTCACCATTTTGAATTAACTTTAGGGTAGGAATATAACAACTTAACAGTCTGGTATTAAAGCATTGCAGCCAACAATTGCTTTAAACATTACTGAATGAACTAACTATGCTTCTTTATGTAGAGAGAAATACCACTTTTATATTGCTGAAAACTTACTTTTTACACATTAGGCCACAGCTTAAGATAATACTTAAATTCAAAGTGGATGAAGAATGAATAAAGCCTAAGACTTCTGAGTTTATACTTGAGTGCAATTTCTTAATAAGTGCATAATTAGGTGGGTGGCATAGTGGTAAGAGTCATACAGTTTCAGGGAATGGGTTCAAATCGCAGCCGGATCACAATCCTTATGTCCTCATGGGTTTTCCTCCAAGTACTGTTGTACGTCTCCCACACCCCAAACACATGCAGTTTATATTAAATTGAGATTCAAAATTAGAACATGTAAACTATTTTGATGAGAACAGACAATTAGTCATCCATTTTATTCGCCTAGATTCTTTAAAATAACATCAAGTCAAGTTTTCAAGATCCCTAAAGTCCTACTTTCTACCACAGTACTTGGCAACTTATTCCATGTGTCAGTGGTTTTGTGTGTGAAGAAAACCTTCCTAAGATTTGTGTGAAATTTGCCCTTAAATTTCTAATGTTTTGGTTGAAATTTTTACTTTAAAATAACAGTAGGGGTCCACTGTTCTAATTCCCTTCATAATTTTAAATAATACAATCATGTCACATCTTAATCTCTGTTAGAGACAGATGTCTTAAGATGTGTGCAGTACTCCAGTCTCTTCTCATAGCTTGTATCATCCAGTCCCTACGACTTTCTCTAGCATTTTTAATTGGTCCAGAATGAACAACAAAACAGAATAAAGTTGTGTCAAAAAGAAATTAAGACAAAATAATTTAAGATACTGATATAAGGTGATCCAGCTGTGGCTATAAAGTCTAGATATGACATAAAAAAGACATAAGAAAGTTAGAGGAGTTCAAAATGTTTTAACTACATGAAATACAGCTTATATATATCATGGGCAGAAAGGATGACAAATGAAACAATTTTGTGGAAAGTGACAACAAACCAAATTATCTTAACTTAATAAAAAAATACTTTAGTCGTGAGCACAAAAACAGGACATATGCTTGTAAAAAAGGTTGAGACAAGTTTGAGTACTAAAATTCACAAAAATAAGCAATCCAGCAAGACAACTGACCTAAGATATAAAACACCACAGACTTCCATGGCTTACATATTAGCACTGCAGCAAAAATCAGTGTCTGGAGATCTTCAGCAACTCAGAACAAACTTGCTCTATATGTTAAGGAGGAGACATGATGATTAGGGTCGTGGGGTGTGGGTGCTTCCTACCTTGTGTCTGGTGATAGACTGTGGCCCTTACCTCTACCATGGATGTAAATAAGCAGGTTCAAAAGTGGATTAATGGACTGACAGGACTGTTGTTAGTTTTCTGAGATTAAAGGTAAATTGTTAACATTTAATTACAATTCATTCAATTGATACACTTAATAAATAACACACAGGAAAATATTGTGAAGTTTTAATGATAAGAGCAGATGAATACACCCAGTACATGATATAAAAGTAGGGAACACTGTTAGCATGTCACCACAATGATAATTATATTATAGACTCAATAACATATATACCAATACAGCACAAAGTGGAGGGGGTAGACAAAAAACAACTCAAAGTATCAAAACCAATTATACATAAACTAAAACTCTAGTTGGCCCATTTCATATCTTCAAAGGCTCTCATTTAGTCTCTTTCTCCAAGGACCCTGGTCTCTTAATTCCCTACTAGTGAGTCTTTGCCCCAAACATTAATCCTGTCTCCAGAAACACTGCACCACAGGCTTCGATGGCTTTTAAACCTTCTTCTTTGGATCAAATCTGAGGTGTACAAATACAGTAACATTTGCATATTTCAGAAAGCAGTGTGATCACTCTGTCAAGTGACACCCAACATTTCCCATTAGATGGCCCTGCTGGCAATTAAAATTGCAGCACTGGGAAAAATGCACCATATTGGTCTGAACCTTGCAGAATCACTTAGCCATGGTAAAGCATCAAAATGATAGTGATGTGTCCACTCATGGACTTTCTTACATTGAGTATAAAAGGCATCTGCAAAGGGAACTTCATTGAGTGACAGATGGTAGTTAATGTACTTGTGTAGTGACATACATCCAGCTCTTGGATTTTGAGAGAGAATCGTGGATATGCCAGAAGGCAGATTATCATTCTGGAACATCAAGATTCGTATTTGACAGAATGCAAGCACTTTGACAACAGTGTGTTGTCAGTGAGTAGAGGAAAATCAGACCCATCAAAGTGAGGGATCTGAAGTGCTCTGTCACACAAATGAACAGGAAGACAAACATTTCATGAGCATGGCAGTAATGGATCGAACAGCCACATCACAGACCCTTGCCCAACAGTTGGGGTCTGTTACATGTCAATGGGTCAACACAGTTTGATACCAGGGTCTACTAGCTAGCCACCAATTTCTTCAGGTACCTTTGGCCCTCAATCACAAGCATCTCATCAGTGTATGGAGGCATCATGATAAAAGGCTCCTGGAGGCAGACATCTGGCAGCCCCATACATGCCCAGCACCATGTGTTACTGTGCGTGGTATGCTATCTGTAGAGGTTTCCTGGTTCTATATTCCAACAGGGCAATATACAGTATGACTACATGTGGGACTAAATGTCCTACATTTCCTGGATTACCATTATGTGGCACTCATTCTCTGTCCCAAATGTTCATCAAATTTGTCCTCTATTGAGAACACCAGGAAAATGGTTGGAAAACTGATGTGCCAAAAATCACAAGCAGATACCATAATAAACTTTGGGAATGTAATGTATAGAGGCTGCATGGCATGCTATCCCACAGAAACACATCCAGTTGTCTCTTCCAGTCCATACCACACTGTGTATAAGCAATTATTTCTGCCCATGCTGGATATAAAAATATTGATTATTGTGCATTCTGCAAGTGAGACCAAGTTGTACTTCTACATGTGTACAGCATGCATCATAAGTAATCTCCCATCAAATTGTCACTTTGATAGTCCATGTCTTTCTTGGTGTTGCAATGTTAATAGCCAGCAGATAGAAAATACTGTATAAGACACTAATTGGCTACATATTGCTATTTCTACATCATATTCCTCACTAACAGCATTTACTAATTATGGTTTGTCATAAAAAAATAAACTTATCATTGGGTTTTGTAAAACGTGGAAAAAATATAGCAACAGACATGAAAGAAAGTTCAGTGGGCTGGTTTTACCCATTTCCCCATATGCATGTAGTATTTTGCATAAAACACATGAAAATGTCAGCTGCTCCATAAAGAAATGATGTGGAAGACACAGTAGGACACATTTAATTGAATGCATTAGACAGGACTGCAATGCTGCTTCTGTGGGTCATCTTTAAAGCTGCTAGAACACTAGATCCTGTCTAACCTTAAACCAGATGAAGAATTACAATATAGCACCTTTTTTTTTTTTTTTTAAATTCCCTCAAATTTTAAAATTACTTTACCACAGTAAGGTTCTCAAGTTCCGTTCAGCATGTATTCAGGCGCTGGATGATGAACAAATAGATATGGATAAGAAAATGTACTTCTTTAATTGCATAAAAAACACAGGAGATAAAATAATGTACAAAATATAATTTTACTTCAAGATTCACACTGAAAACATAGTAAAGAATAAATATGATGTGTTGGCATTTTCTGCTTGCATTCTTTGTTCAGACATCTCACAAACCAAATCCGCTTCTTCCAAGAACTAGTTTTTTTGATAGTCATGTTTGCCCAGACTGACCCATTAAGGTTACATTTACTATTAATATTTAAAATCACCAAAATAACAATAAAATAAAACAGCAAAGACAGGGGGAAAAGGGCTAGATACACAACAGTCAGATAACCGTTTTTGTCATTTTTCTTGGTCCTTCTTTCGGCAAGACATGCTTTAATTCTGCAGTGGTCTCACTTTTTATTAAGGCATCTTCTACTGCTCATACCTCTTTGGTGCACCATATTTGTTATCCAAACATCCCTCTGTACAAAGCCTTCTCTTTTTCATAGTATTTATGCAGCTGTCCTTCTGCCACTTGAATATATTTCTTCACATTTGTATCTGAAATACAGAAATACTAATTTTTACGAACTGTTTTTCTAGCACATTCATTTAGGATACCAAGACAATTTAGGTAAGCAAATCAAATGAGTTTCAATAGGTAAGGTACTGACATTCTGTTATTTTTTCATAAATTACATTGCCGACAACAGAGCTTATTTCATTTAATATCAAATACAATTTAACAGGGTTTACTCAAGTTCTGCAAATCTCACAACATGTCACATAATCTCCACTAAAACAATATACATTTGGAGAACAGTTATAATTCCTTTCTGTGAAATGAGCTAAATTTTAAGATATCTGAAATTGATTGTGAGCTACCTTTAAATGCAAGCAGATACTACTTATAAGGCATCAGATGAAAAAAGTAACCTAAGAAGTCAATGCCTCCTAAACCAAATGTTGTACAAAAAAAAAATCTCTAGTTACATTTTCCTTGCAAAACAAATATCACCAACTGTGTTAACTTTGAAATATACTTTATGCCATGCCCCGTTTCATCCCAAGGGCTTGTCTTCTTGGCAATTTAACACACTTGATCCTTGTGCATTGGTTATAACTTAATACTGATTCTAAAACATTTCAAACCTTGATAATGGTTGTAGTGCACAAAACCTTCAGTGTTTATTCATTATAGTCTGTGCCAGTATTACCAGCCATAATAACTTCTGTATCTTTTGTCCAGGCAGCATAATCTGGGCTGTTTCAATTTTGAGAAAAGATAGTACTTCCTACATGGTTCTGAATCAAACACTTCAAATGAATGTAAATCAGTAATCATTATCCAAGCTTGTACCACTCAGTGAACTACTGTATATAGTTTAGATTTAATATCTGACACACAGGACAGAAATATGTCTTTTCTTATGAACAGTAAACACTTTTATCTTCTCAATCACTAGGAATATATTTTTTGTTTGTTAAATAGAGACAAGACCTGCATACAATATTCCAGATGATGCCTCACTATTGTGTTGCTTAGCTTTAGAACAGCTTCTCTTGAATTGTTGTTGTCTTGAGAGGGACAAAGGATGGGGGCAATGGGGTTAGGGAACTCAACACTACAGCATGAACACTGGATCACAACTCCTTCTACAATGCAGCAAAAATGTCAGACAAAGAACTGCAAATGTAAAAGTCGGATTCATAACTGAGCCATGACACAAATAATTCGTCTCCTTCAAACTATGATTTTTTTTTATAATAGAGAGATACATTTATTCTTATTTTGATGCCTGCAACGCAATCTGTAAAAGTTGGGATAAGGATAGTTTAGGACTAATAGTAAAATGACAAGAAGAAATAAGTTGATGTGGAACAGGTGGGTGCAACCTTGTAATAATATATAAGGAGCTTCCAAAAAAGGCCTATAGGTGCCGGGTCATAAAATTAGAATATCATGACAAAGTTGATTTATTTCAGTAATTCCATTCAAAAAGTGAAACTTGTACTGTATATTAGATTAATTCATTACACACAGACTGATGTATTTCAAATGTTTTTTTCTTTTAATTTTGATGATTATAACTGACAACTAATGAAAGTCTCAAATTCAGTATCTCGGAAAATTAGAATATTGTGAAAAGGTTCAATATTGAAGACACCTGGTGCCATACTCTAATCATCTAATTAACTCAAAACACCTGCAAAAGCCTTTAAATGGTCTCTCAGTCTAGTTCTGTAGGCTACATAATCATGGGGAAGACTGCTGACTTGACAGTTGTCCAAAAGACGACCATTGACACCTTGCACAAGGAGGGCAAGACGCAAAAGGTCATTGCTAAAGAGGCTGGCTGTTCACAGAACTCTGTGTCCAAGCACATTAATAGAGCGGCGAAGGGAAGGACAAGATGTGGTAGCAAAAAGTGCACAAGCAATAGGGATAACCGCACCCTGGAGATGATTGTGAAACAAAACCCATTCAAAACTGTGGGGGAGATTCACAAAGAGTGGACTGCAGCTGGAGTCAGTGCTTCAAGAACCACCACGCACAGACGTATGCAAGACATGGGTTTCAGCTGTCGCATTCCTTGTGTCAAGCCACTCTTGAACAAGAGACAGCGTCAGAAGCGTCTCGCCTGGGCTAAAGACAAAACTGCTGCTGAGTGGTCCAAAGTTATGTTCTCTGATGAAAGTAAATTTTGCATTTCCTTTGGAAATCAAGGTCCCAGAGTCTGGAGGAGGAGAGTAGATATACAGAAACCACGTTGCTTGAGGTCCAGGGTAAAGTTTCCACAGTCAGTGATGGTTTGGGGTGCCATGTCATCTGCTGGTGTTGGTCCATTGTGTTTTCTGACGTCCAAGGTCAATGCAGCCATCTACCAGGAAGTTTTAGAGCACTTCATGCTTCCTGCTGCTGACAAACTTTATGGAGATGCAGATTTCATTTTCCAACAGGACCTGGTAGCTGCACAAAGTGCCAAAACTACCAGTACCTGGTTTAAGGACCATGGTATCCTTGTTCTTGATTGGCCCGCAAACTCGCCTGACCTTAACCCCATAGAAAATCTATGGGGTATTGTGAAGAGGAAGATGCAATACGCCAGACCCAACAATTCAGAAGAGCTGAAGCCACTATCAGAGCAACATGGGCTCTCATAACACCTAAGCAGTGCCACAGACTGATCAACTCCATGCCACGCTGCATTGCTGCAGTAATCCAGGCCAAAGGAGCCCCAACTAAATATTGAGTGCTGTACATGCTCATACTTTTCATGTTAATACCTTTCAGTTGGCCAACATTTCTAAAAATCCTTTTTTTGCATTGGTCTTAATTGATATTCTAATTTTCCGAGATACTGAATTTGGGACTTTCATTAGTTTTCAGTTATAATCATCAAAATTAAAAGGAATAAACATTTGAAATACATCAGTCTGTGTGTAATGAATGAATCTAATATACAAGTTTCACTTTTTGAACGAATTACTGAAATAAATCAACTTTGCTATGATATTCTAATTTTATGACCGGCACCTGTATATCTTTAAGAACAAGGGTGGGGCAAATCAAATTGTCAACTGGTACAGTGGCTTGCAAAAGTATTCGGGCCCCCTTGAACTTTTCCACATTTTGTCACATTACAGCCACAAACATGAATCAATTTTATTGGAATTCCACGTGAAAGACCAATACAAAGTGGTGTACACGTGAGAAGTGGAACGAAAATCATACATGATTCCAAACAATTTTTTCAAATAAATAACTGAAAAGTGGGGTGTGCTTGTAATGTGGGGTGTAATTATTCAGCACCTAAAATCTGGAATAGCATACCGAGAGGAATTCGCCAGGCTAATACAGTAGAGCACTTTAAAACACTGCTGAAAACACATTACTTTAACATGGCCTTTTTATAACTTCAATTTAACTTAATCCTGATACTCTGTATGTTCAATTCTTCATAATAACTATTCATGGTGGCTCTAAAATCCGTACTGACCCCTACTCTCTCTTCTGCTTCTTTTTCCGGTTTCTTTGTGGTGGTGGCCTGCGCCACCTCCACCTATTTAAAGCTTCATGATGCTCCAACAATGATGGATGGATTAAAAGGCAGAAGTGTATGTGAGCATCATCATCAAGTCCGTCCTTGAGAACCCTAAATCCAAAGAGGACTGTTTCATTTATGTTAGGTAGAATGCCCAGAGGGGACTGGGCAGTCTAATGGACTGGAATCCCTACAGATTTTATTTTTTTCTCCAGCCGTCTGGAGTTTTTTTTGTTTTTTCTGTCCACCCTGGCCATTGGACCTTACTCTTATTCTATGTTAATTAATGTTGACTTATTTTACTTTCTTATTGTGTCTTTTATTTTTCTATTCTTTATTATGTAAAGCACTTTGAGCTACTGTTTGTATGAAAATGTGCTATATAAATAAATGTTGTTTTTATCACTGTCTTCAAAACCATCATGTATCTGTAACAGATATCATGAGATGGGCTCAGGAATACTTTGTTAAACTTTTGTTAGTCAACAACATTTACTGCCACAGGTGCAAGTTAAGACTTTACTTTGCAAAGTGGAGTCCGTACTTCTGTTTCTCATCTGTAATGTAAAATAGCAGACAGAAACCAAGCTTTGTGGTTTGACAAGTCAACATTTGAAATAGTTTTTGGAGAAAAAAAAAGTGTTTTCAATGGCTAAGAAGAAAAGCATCCAAACTGTTATCAGCTTTGGGTCCTAAAGCCAGTGTCTGTTATGGTATTGGGGTGTGTCAGTGCCCAAGGAGTGGGTAACATGCATAACTGTGAGGGCACTATTAAAACAAAAGGTATGTACAAATTTTGGAGCAACATACAGTAGTGCTTGAAAGTTAGTGAACCCTTTAGAATGTTCTATATCCCTGCATAATTATGAATTAAAACATCAGATTTTCACACAATTCCTAAAAGTAGACATGGAGAACCCAGCTAAACAAATGAGAAAAAATATACCGCTCATTTATTTATTGAGCAAAATCGCCCAGTATTACATACACATGAGCGGCAAAAGCATGTGAACCTAGCACATAATATGAAGGTGAGATTAGAGTCAGGTGTTGTCAATCAGCGTCATGGTTGTCAATCAATGTGACGACAGTCAGGAGTGAATGGGTACCCTATTTAGATTAAAAGATTAAGGTTCTGATAAAGGCTTCATCTTCAAACATGTTTGTGCAGTATCTGTGTATCATGCCACAGAAAAAGGACATTTCAGAGGACCTCAAAAAAAGAATTGTTAATGCTCATCGTGCTAAAGAGATTGGACTGAACCAATCCACAGTCAGACAGATTTTGTACAAATGGAGGAAGTTTAAGACTATTGTTACTCTTCTCAGGAGTGGTTGACCAACAAAGATCATTCCAAGGGAAAGGTGTGTGATTGCCGCAAGATCACAAAAGAACCAAGGGTGTAAGTAACTAAAAGCCTCTCTCACATTGGTTAATTTTAATGTTCATGAGTCTACCATCAGGAGAAAACTGAACAGCAGTGTTGTGCATTGCAGAGCTGCAAGGAGAAAGTCACTTCTTTCCAAAAAAAAACATTATTTCCCCATCTACAGTTTGCTGATCAGCATGTGGACAAGCCAGAACGCTACTGGAGTAATGATTTATGGACTGATGGGACAAAAATAAAACTGTTTGATTCAAATGAGAAGCTTTATATTTGGGGAAAAAAACACTGAGTTCCAGCATGAGAACCTAATCCCTTCTGTGAAACATGGTGGTGGTAGTATCATGCTTTGGGCCTGTTTTGCTGCATGTGAACCAGGACTGCTAGCCACTGTAGATGGGAAAACTAATTCTGAATTATACCAGCAAATTCTAAAGGAAATTGTCAGGACATCTGTCTGTGAACTACATCTCAGAAAAAACTGCGCCATGCAGCAAAACAACAACCCCAAACACACAGAGTGGTTGAAGAAGAAGAATAAAATAAAGGTGTTAGAATGGCCAAGTCAAAGTCCTGAAAGCATAAATACAGCAACAAAAGTCACATATAATTAAGCAGCTGAAGACCTACACAATGGATAAATGGGGGAAATTATGCTTGCTAAACTTAACCAACTTGTGTCTTCAGTGACCAAATGCTTAGTAAGTCTTACTGAAAGAAATAGTGATGTTACACTCTACAAACCAAGTTTTCTATAGTGCATTCCAGTCATCACTTTTGAGGAGTACGTATTTTCTAAAAAGCAATTAAATCCACAAGGCAAAACACAAAATAATCTGTTGATGTAGTGTTTTGAATATAGTATTGGGTGAAAAGAACTTAAACATCATCCCTTTTTGTTTTTATTAGCATTTTCAATACTTTCCCAACTTTTTTGTGATTGGGGCCGTAATCACAATTTTTATATAAGCCTTCTAGGATAAACTTGGTTCTAGTGATTTACTGGATTTCCACCTTTTTAAACCTAGTAGCACTTCAATTTTTGCTGTCTCCAAACAAATATTTTCTTAGTATTAGTAGCATGTGTTAGACTATCAACTTTTTTACTGCTGAAACCTCCTGAAAAATATCAAATTAGGAAATTTGCTATTTTACGTTCTGTATATTTATTTTCATACTTATTATTCCTACTTCACTTTAATTCCTCATTTATATATATTTTAATATTAGCAGCTTTTACATTGTCTGCTATATAACTACTTAATTGCTGTTTAACATTCTTAATAGCATTCTGAATTATTTTAATCTCTTGTTTAAACTACTGAACTTTGTTATACTTCTAAATGTTATAATTAGTGTCCTGTGTTCTATGCAATATACCTTTTAGACCTACTCCACTGATCATTTTCATATTTAAGTTTGTCTCAGTTTATCTGTTTTACATTGGCCCAAAGTTTTCCTTACTAAAACTGCATGTGCTATGCCAAAATACTGTCGAACATGAACACTACATCCAAATTGTCTGATTAATTCTACCCTCTAAAATGTATTATTAAAAAAATATATGAATCTAGACACGTTTATTCTCCTATTTTTGTGCTCCTGTGTCTTTTCCAAATAGTCTGAGGCAAATTGAACTCTACAAGTGCAAAGGCACAGTTTTTACTGAATATAATTACACTGCTTAGAAGAAACAAAAAGTGTCTAACTATATTCTTCAAAAGTTTACCTTTCCCTGATTGTTCACAATTTTTCTTTACCCTTCTGTAGATGCACCCAGTAATATTGTACTACTGCAATAATAATATTAATATTCAGCAGTTATTAAAATTTTGCATATTTATATGGTAACTAATTTGAACTGCATGCAATTTTCTAGTTTTTCTTTTTGCCATTCTATTAACTTCTTTCAAGGTTTTCTGCTTATTATTACAAAGGAATATTTTACCCAAATAAACATTATATTTTCTTAATTAATCAAAATCATATAATCAAGCATCTCAAAATCACTACCTATATGCATTTTTGCTTTATGTCTGTTTGTACATTTTGAAATAATTACATAGGAATCACAAAGTTAATTACTATTTTCCTCATTCTAAAAGAAATTATATTGTTGCTGTAAACAAAAATACTATAATTAGAGAAAATTACTACTACAGTATATAACGCTTTACTGGAAAACTAGTAACAATATTATTAAAAGCTATAATATACATTCTTTTTAATTGTAGCAGGGTACACATATGTAGTTCTGTTATAATATTGCATATTATTTTGAATAATTAAATATTTATTACTCAATTACTATTCTTTTCTCCAAGTGTTTTCATTTAGCTTATTACAGAATTTTTCAATTTATATTAGTTTACATACTAACCAAATTCATTAATCCTTTACTGCTGACTAGCATTATTTTTAAGTAGTGTTACTCAGCTGTTTTTTACTTCTCCACATTGTACAGTAACCTTTACTTTAAATATTTAGCATTTTATTGTCTGCATTGGTAAAAAAAAATAGTGATCATGAATTTCAAGTAGCGCAGTTTTGAAGTTAGAAATAATAGCATGTATGTGATAGTAAATAAAAAAATAAATTCACACTACACCTTATTATTCTGACCTAAAACAACAGATCTTTAAACATAATAGAACAAATTTTGTTGACATTTCTAAAATTAATTTAACAAAACAGCTTTGTCATAAAAATACTTTTATCTTCCCACAGTTTTTAACTCAATTCAGACATACTGCCAAGGAAATTACTATATTAAAAAAAAAATCTATTTTCAGAACAGAACCCAATCTACTCTGACAACTAAGTATCTTAAACTGCAGCAGAAATAAATTTGGGTGTTCTTTAGTGGTATTTAAACAATGTGTGTATATAGTTGTAAATAGCAAGACATTATTTTGCAATCATTTATTTAAAAAAAAACACATACCATTAGGCTGCAGCTGACTAGCCTGGCCAAGGTACTGCAGAGATGTCTCTGGATCTCCTAGCTCAAGCAAGGCAACTCCAGCACGATACAATGCTTTCACATTTCTAGGCTGCCTGTGTAATACACGGAGGCTGTACTCTTTGACCCGTTCATAATTTACTGGATGCCTCTGCAGGAGACAAGCTGGAGAAAGTAAGGAGATGTGATTAGAGATCTTGTCCTGCACAAATTAGAGTTGGAGAGGAGAAAAGAAAATGTAGTAAAAAGTTGCAATTTGCTTATTGTATACATGTTTTTTCTTGCACTGTACAGGTGCAAGCATCTCTGCAGGAGTGTTAACATTTATAGTGTGTAATCTTTTGGAAGGTAGAAGCACAGCATTTTATTTGTATTTGAATTATAAAATTAATTACTTTTACATTCTTATACAGTATGTGATGCAATGCAATATTTGCTCTGTCCTCTCTACATTTAGGTAAAGTGTATTAATCTAAGTCTGTTTTGGTTTTCACAGTGTTACAACTAAAAAGGAGTTTAACATAAAACACAATTTGAAGACATAGGTAAAATAAGTACATGTATTCTAACACACCTACAAATATTATGTACAGAAAAGCACTTTGTTACATAGTACTTCCGATACACCCTAATAAGCAACAGCAGGTAACATAGCTAGTAGATTATATATGGATTGACTGTGAGGAGATGCAGTGTTTCACTGGTTATTGCTATTATTATGAGGTTCTTCTCACTGCTTACCAAGTTTTCACCAGGTTTTTTTTTAAACATATTCCCCAAATTAATTGTTAACTGATAAATCAAGACTGGCCTTGTACTTCTGAGTGAAAGATTGCAGTAATTGTCATATCTAGTATTTTTTCTATCTAGTACATGGTACCTGGCACCAAAGGTCGTATTGTAGAAAAGGAAAGTTTGAAACATGGATGAATAAATGAAATAATTAAGAGCAGAAATAGGTGCAAATGAGAATGAAGGCTAAAAAACCACCTGATACAGCGGCATTATCACATGTGTGATTATTGGCTTGATAGCCAAGAAATCTCCAGAGAATCTTAAGAGCAAAAATCTAATCAAAAAGATCAGAAAAAGTTACAGCTACTTCTCAAGCACCAATGGAATATGAATACACCCTGCATGGAACTTCTAGAAGGTTGAAAAACATGTAGAATATGAGAAATAATGCCATGTTAGATTAGGATACTGTAGGTGTAAAACTAAATGCAGGAACTGATTAGAATAAAATCCTACAGTCTTCCAGGCACATTCAACCTGTATTGAGAACTTGCATGGTCCTGCAGAGAGGTTCAAAGCCAGACCAAGATCTCCAGCTCTTATATTTGCTTGCTTCCTGTTAAAAGTTGATTTCAAAATCTTCCATCATATAAATAATAGTTGTGAATTAAACCACCAGAAACACCCTGTTCCCTCAAACTCATTAATGCTTATACACAAGATAATATACACAAGATGAAACCTTATTAAAATTCAAAGCGTAAATAAAACTATTGTTGGAGTCAGAGGCCTTTATTTAGGAGATATTTAATTTTAGAAAGAAAATGCATATGAGATACAGCAGATGTCCCTTTGCAGCCAGCAATTAGGTCAAGGTTGAGTATGTATTATTTTAGCACAGGATAGAACTGTTGGAGACACTGGTGAAACTGTTCATAGAAAGTTTAGGTACAGGTACTTCTGCAGTCAAATAATAATTTTACGATCAATACTTGCCCGATAAAAAGCTTATACAATGGTGAGAGACAAAATTAATTCAAACATGTTTTCCCAGAAAAACACACTCAAAATTTTAAAAAGTAACCCAAAAGGATGACATCCATGTCCATTTTTGCTCAGAAAAGTCCAACAGTATAGCTTTCAGTCCACCCGGCAAAAAATGGTAAAATATAACTTCAAGAAGCAGGTGGTTTTTCAAACATGTCTGACCATCCACAATTTTACATACATGGTATAACAGAATTTTGCAATGTATGGCCTCCCGATCCTGTTAATTTGA
This sequence comes from Polypterus senegalus, assembly GCF_016835505.1. Classification (NCBI taxonomy): domain Eukaryota; kingdom Metazoa; phylum Chordata; class Cladistia; order Polypteriformes; family Polypteridae; genus Polypterus; species Polypterus senegalus. The sequence goes on along the minus strand of NC_053161.1, from coordinate 11,482,968 downwards.
AAATGTTTAATGAAATGTGTTAAATAATAGTGATTGGAAACATCAATATTATGTATGTGTTTGAAAAGTTGGACCAGGTGTCACTGATGTGCTGCAAATTAGAGTATAAAGAAAGATGTGTGACCAAAGGGCTAAACTTTTAGTTTATCAAATTCAGTACTTTTAATCTAAATCTGTTTAAAACAGTTCCAAAGTGACAACAAAAAGGAGGTGATTGGCTCACACTTATTTATATTAATATATTTGATTATTAATATGTGAAAGAGCCTCACATAGCACATCATATTACAATGACAAGCTTCAAAGAGTTTTTCCATACTAGTCTAACAAAAGGAAACTAATTTATTTTATTAAAAGGATGGATGACATTTGCATCACACTTCTAGGGGGAACCTGACAGTACAATACTACAAATGTAAAGCCTCACTAATCTACTTTATTGCTTCAGTATGACTGTTGTTTCAAACACAATTATTGCGCACACTATAAAAATCTGAAAATAATGGCAGTTAAGAAATCTGATTATAAATTAGTTTTCTTGTCTTACCTGCTAAATTATTGTAGCAGTCCACCTGTGTGTTCCTCAAAAGCACAAGCTGATCATTATTCAGTCTAATCTTTTGTGTTCCAAAATTCTGAACAGATGTTGTTGTGTCTGGGTCCAGACTCCTTAGCAGCAATAATGCCCGATGGTACCGTCCAATGGCATCCCTATATTGACCCACTTTGTAGTGGGAATTCCCTTCTGCCTTTAGCAACACTGCCTCCTGGAGATGATGCACGGTATCTTGTTTAGATGACCCAGCTTTAAGTACTGTGGAACAGGATTCTTCTTCAGAGGCAGAACAACATGCAGCACCAGCTATAACAGTGTTCGATGAATGAGCACCAAGCCCGGAAATCTTTACATAGGTGTCCTCCTCCAGTGCAGCACTGGACTCTGGCCCATTAATATTCTGTTCCTCAAGAAATAAAAATACACATGAATTGCAGTTATTAAAAAAAGTAATCGGTTAAATATTCCATAGTACAAAAACAAGAATAACAAGGTCACTCACCATGCAATTCAGACCAGTTAAATGATATATATATATATCTCAATTCTTAGAACCCGGTCAGATTGTTTCAGGTAACTTCAGTTAAAAGTTTGCATAGCTTTTTATCAAACAGTTCTAACACATGTTAACTGCTAGAGAGTCTTAAATTCTCTGTTGTCATCATGTGTATTGATGTATACTGTACATCTTGTGAGAATGTAGCAACCAGGGCTTGATTGGACAAAGTCACAATTCTGGTATATGTTTATTAAGGATTATTTAATATTGCTAAACAGCATACATAAACTGGAATATTGTCTAGAGGATATACAATTAAAGCAGTAGGTGTGTCTATAAAATGAAAAGGGATATGGGTTAGAACTGTTTGAAATGCTTGATTACATTCTGTTCAGTTACACTGGTCAAAAAAGATTGTTACAGAACAACTTTGGAGTATTTTAAAAGTACTTTTTCAGGCAGATTTCAGATGTGTTCAGATTTTTTTTCTATCATCCATAGTTTTTGAGTTATGTCTTTTTTAGGCGTACAAGTTTAAAATATTTTAATTTCTGTATGAGAAACAATTAACTTTCCACATTAAGCTCTGACTTACAAAGAACTTTGTTAGGACAGTGGCTCAAAATGAACTCAGATTTAAGATACAAATTTCCTAGGATGTGTGATGCCAAGACAAAAAAAGGATTTTTATAGGCTCTCAAATTAGGGAAATTATTCCTGATTAGAATTTCGATGACCTGTTAAACCAAGCTGAAAAAGATACACGGCAGTACTTTACGAATGTTTTCTGCAGGAGCATCATGGGGAACTCATAAGGGCAACATCTACCAAGAAACAGAGGAAGAACTTTCGAAGTGGCGCAAAGCCATGAATCATGTATTGGATTCTCACCTGGACGTCCCTGAAAATCTCGGAGGTATAAAAGAGGATTACGGCACACGGTTTTACCAAGATATTCCGAAATGGAAAAGCAGTCAAGGCAAGCAGGGTCCCAGTATACTTGATAAATACTCTTAAGAAGGATATCTCTGGGACCCCGTACAGCAGAAAACACTTCTACCAGGTGAGACGATTCCAGCATTTATGTATAATGTAAATACGTTTACTGTAACTTTAACTGCATGTCACTTAAACTCCTTACGTGACAGAGAGCGACGGATATTGAGCCAAGTGACAAAAAATGTCACCCTGTGTTATCAGAACAAATCTTAGCCAGTGTTAAAATGTAATCGTATTTATCAGAAGTGCTAAATATACAGTGACGTTCATGAAACTTGTCTTCTACATACCAATCAATTACGAATATAAATTAGCAATTTATTTCAGTCAGAATATATTTTTATTATTATTTCCACCAATGTTTCCAGTTTATTCCTGGAAGATGACAAGAATCCAGACCACTTCTATCGAACGGGGCTGGTTAATTCATTTGAATTATAATAAGCTTAAATTTCATTTTAATAAAAACTAAGGTATGAATTATGGTATGTTTATGGCATTTTTAATATTGGCATGCAAAAAACAATAATAGGAGTAATCCAGAGTACGCAGCCGCTTGCCTTGTCCAGGCTATTAATTTTTTTGCAGCCTGTCAAGTCTCAGTACACTGTATTTACCTCCTCAGTCATTTGCCCTTGCACTGTTTCCTCGCTGCAGCGCCTCGCTCAACTTGCCGCACTCAAGCTCCCCTCTCCACTATTTCCGGTTGTGGCACGCAACTTCCGGCACAAATAAGGCGGGTAGTATCGCCGCCTAAAGTCGCCAGGCTAAACTACGGTGGCTGTGAAGTTCTAATCTCAATTTAAAAGGAAGAGGCGGAATTTTATTTTGCACTCAGTTCAGATCGATTACTTGTCGTCGAAGGGAAGTATTTCTATCATTTTAAAATTGCCGAGCAGCAGTGAAAACAATAATACTGGGTCTGCGAAGTCTGATAGTCATTTGTCCCCTTTCAGACGTGCATAATCAAATTTTGAGTTGAGGGAGGTTGGAGCACATCAGCAAAATAAAAGCTGACACTGATCACATTTTTGTGGGAATTTTAAGTGGACAACTTTCCTCGGTACAAATTCAGCGCTTTAATTATATTGTTGACGTTTTAATCATCACGACTTGCAACGGTCTGGTTAACCGTTTAGGGTTTGATCTCGTCTGCGTACTGTGCTGCCTTGAAAGGTACCTGCTTCATGAGGGTACAAACTCAGTATCAAAATGGTGGATGTAAACGACATTGAATGATTAAACAGGTTTCTGTATAAGTGCATATGTGCATGTGTCTTGATGTGTAAATAAAAAAAATAATGCGGATTAACGTTTTGGATTCATTCTAAGTTAATATTAGATAAGGGACAAGAGCAGTATTTATGTATGTATGTATGTATGAGTGGAAAACATTGTTCTGCTGTTATGGACAATTTTGGATACTTATTTTATTCCCTTATTTTAGTTGTAACTTGAGTAATTGTGTTTTGTTTTATTTTTTATTTTATTTTTTTCTGCACTGGAAAATTGCACCTAAAAATTTCGTTCTACAGTGTCTCATTGCTACAATGACAAAGATTTTGATTGATTGACTGATTAAGTGTAATAAAGGATTTACTTGTATGAAATCCATTGAATTATATACAGTACCCGTCAAAAGTCTGGACACACCAGGGAATTTTCATGTTGTTAGGAATTGATACATTTTTAATTAAGATACTGTTAAATTGATTTTGAAATATAGCCAGGATAATACTAGTATTTCTAGTGACAATTACTGCTTGATATTGCTGGTTTTAATGTATTATTTGCATATGATTGCAAAGCCCCATTTTCGGCAGCCATCCCTTCAGTGCCTCAGTGGTAAACCCCATTAGGGGTCTAAGTCAGGTGTGCCTATCATGCCCACTGGCACTTAGTGCATCAACAACGCTCATCCACCCCAGGTAATGCTCATGCCTTCGCCTGCATTCTGGGGTCCAGTGTAGAGCAGTTTTGGTGATGGAATCAGTGTCCCGCATTAACATGTGGCCTATCCACCTCCATTGCTTTGTCATCAGAATGGTGTTCATGTCAACTTGGTGGCACTGAGGAAGGACATCTTGCTTAGAAATTTCTGTGGCCAAAAGATATTGCACATCCTTCTGAGGCTTGTTGTGTGAAAGGATGACAGTTTTGCAATGTTGCCTCCCACTATTTTCCAGCACTCGGAGCCAAACACTGGTACTGGCAAGACACAATTCTGGTAGAGGCACAATTTGGTGTGAATATTATACTGAGTTGATCACCATACATTGTTCATAGTCCTGTAGATGTTTCTCACCTTGTTGAGCCTTCATCTTATCCCATTAGCTTATCCTTAATTAAATTGTATAAATGATAATAGGTTATTAGAGAAACTTTTGAAACTGCATTAGCACTGCTTTAACCTGTTATTCTGTCCACTTGGACTGCAGGGTACTGCCATTCCTAAAGTTCAGTGTTGGGATCAAAAATGGCCAAAATAAAAGAGCTCAAGAAACATGTCAGTCTGTTGTTTGTTTTGCAGAGTAAAGGTTATTTCATATGACAGATTGCCAAGAAATGTAGGATTTCATACAGTAATGTCTATTACTGTCTTGACAGCAGAAGGCAAACTAAGCACAAATACAAACAAGGATAAGTACTTCAGAGTCTGTAGTATCAGAAACAAGTGCCTTAAATGTCCTCAGTCGGCTTATTCCTTACAGAAAATATGCACTAAATACCATTAATAAGACAAATCTGGGGTGCTGGCACTAGAGGTAGAGTTTCAAAGAAAAAGCCATATCTGAAACTGTCAAATAAAAAGAAAAGGTCAAAATTAACAAATGAACACAGATATTGGACAGAAGATGACTGGAAAAGTGCATTATGGTCAGTGTCTTGGAGTCATCTTTTCTCTTTTGCAGATAACACTGCTATTTGACATGTATTTAATAAAAAAGGCAAATGAGGACCTATAAGGAGTTTGTTTCTCACACTACCTTCCCCCTCTTTTTCTGTCATAGTTAGTTCCAGTCTGCCGTCTTTTCTTTGTACGCAATCTACAGTTTCTTGGCAATCTGTTACATGAAGTAATCTTCATTATGCAAAAAAAAAAAGAATAACAAGCAAAACAAGCAATAGACTTGACCTGTTTCTTGCAAAAGCTATTTTATTTGGCTATTTTTGAACCCAGAATTTCTGTACCATGCAACCCAAGGTTTCAGCAGGGCTAATG